>NW_008603321.1:9769-68848 GCF_000691845.1 Merops nubicus | reverse complement strand
TTGCATGATTGGCAGCCATCCCTTTCAAAGGAGTTCACCCTCTGCAGCACCTGGAACAGTCCTAAAAAGACACAGGGCTCTCATTCCTCGCTTGTATAGCTTCCCTCCAGCTAATAATGCATCTCACCTATCAAGTGTTCACACCCTACCACAAAGCCACATCCCACAACTTGACTGAGCTTTGCTTTAGCTGTGCTCTAAGGAGTGCCCCCACAGCAACCTGTAGGCCAGCTCAACACATTGTCCTCACCACGTGCTTGAGGGCATCCTCTGCTGACCACTTGCCCAACACAGAATATTATCATTAACAGGCAGACCAGCAGCAACAACCCTCCCTCCACTCCCACATCTCACACCAGAGATCCAAAGTGCCAGACAGCCAGAGGGTGGAACAAGTCGAGGCACTCACGCACCACAGGGGACATGAAGAAGGGAGCAAGCTGGGCAAGGAGCCAAGCCATGGGAGGGGGCAGCAGCCAGGCCAGGAGTCCAGTTATATAGTAAGGACTCAGCTCCATGTTCTGGCTCCACCATCCTGGGAACTCCACATGCTGTGAAGAGTCAGGAAGCCCTTTCAATAACCACAACCCTCACACAGCTCATGCACTACATAAATAATCCTTCCAACCCAAACAGAGCCAGCTCTTATAGAGGTGGCTTCTTGCCTTACCTCCAAGTTATATGTGGAAGATGGAGGCACCTGGTGGTGATCTCCTGATCAGTTCCATCCAAGGCTGGCCAGACCCTGGGTGAAAACCAATCAGGAGGGTCTTTCTTGCTTGGTTGCGGGCATCATTCATACGTCAACCCTCATTCAGGACTGAAGGTTTAAACCCCAGCACTTCAGGGTATCACAACAGAATCTGCCTTTTTGGCCTTCCCTTTGTCTACTGCCTGCAAGAAAAAAGCCCACCTTACAGGAGGCCCAGGTGATGCTCGCTCCACAGAAGCAATGTGTGAGATACCTCAGTGGAGTTATATCTGCAAACTAGAAAACACTGGAAATGGCGGTTTCTGCAAGACTTCTCACCATCCCCTTTTTTTCATCTTGATTAACCATCAGACAGCATGCAGAAGCACTCCAACAGCAGCTAGGTTTGAATATAGACTATCCTTCTGGCTGTGCTGGCATACTATTGACAAATCCTGGTCTCACCATTCCTCTGACCAACTCAAATGCTGATAAATTCTGGTGGTGTGTAGGTATCTGGGCCCACGTAACAAAGACAAAGTGCTGTTTTATCTCAAAACCAGGCACAGCCATAAGAGCAGCCAAAGCAGAAAACTGTCACAAGATCCCATGAATACAAGCAATGGAAGCACCTTGGGGTATATGCAGAGGCAAGGGACTTCAGTACAAGCCCTAAGGTGTGCTTTGGATTTGCTTTTATTTTAAACATTTCTATCAACTGGGAATTTCTTAATTTTCAAACTGACCTGGAAGACCCAACAAGATTATGGGAGAGCACGGTGACCCTGAAGACCCTGGGACCTCCTAGTAGCCATTAGCTCTTGCATTTGGCTGGATGCTGCTCTCCCAGGGCTGGTGTCATTGCCTCTCCTTTGCACAGGAGGAGTGCTGAGGCATTTTGTACAGTGTCAACATTTGGGCAAACTTGCAAGAACATGAGTTTAAGTGCAGACATTGAAGAGAAGAGGAGCACAGAAGCTGTTGGCTGAGACAGGGCTAACCACCACCTTTAAGGTCCAGGTAGGAGTATGTGTTGCTGAGGTCCTGCTTCCACTCCCTGTGTCAAGGGAGACTCAGGAAGGGGAGCCCTGTGGAAAAGGGCTTTGCAGAGAGGCTGGGGGCTTGGTGGTACCCAGAAGGGGCAGTGTGGACACATCAAGCTCTTCCTTGGATATGGTCTAGCTCAGTCCTTTAGGCACGATCCCTGCTTATAAATTCCTTCCTCAGCATGCTCTAATAGTTGGAATACAAGGAGTCTGCTTCTCGGAGAAGCTGTGGCTGAAGGCTTTGCCTCTGCTGGTGGTGGTAAGACCAGCATTTTGAGGACAGAGAAGTTGTGCCCAGCCCCTCTGCAGAGGATGGGAAGGCAGCTTGTGTCCTTTCCCTGTCTCTTTGTAGGATAAATCAACATTCTGCCTTTTCATTTGATCCACTGGTATTTCTGAAGGAATTTACACAGCTTTTAATGTAGGTTGTTTTGACGAGTTAAACTGAAAAGGGCAATAAACTGAGGCCACACTTATACCAGAAATCAATAAGCTGCAATGGAGATCCATGGAAATACATGTGCTATGTGCAAAGGGCACAGACTCTTGTAACAAAAAAATATCCTGGAATTGCTCTGTGCCAGTATGGTTTTGGTCTGACCTGAGGGTGCAGGTGTTTAGTCCCAGGACAGTGCAGGAGGGTGGAGAGGTCTCCCCCAGAGCTTGCACAGAGGGGCAGTCCCAGGGAGAAAGGAGGAGAGCCTGTGTAGAGGGGTTTGACAGTGGGTTTGGATTTTTTTCTTCCAGTGATAATAGACGATGAATTGAATACTGAGCAAAGCTAACAGTTTTGTTTGAAGTCTGTGGCTGCTCAGGTGCTGAAGAACCACCAGTTCCCGTTGCTGAGTGAGGCAGGCAGACACACACCTTGTATTTATAGGCTGCAAACAAGCAGCATGAGATGACAAATGGGAAAGCACAGCCTATTTGAAACAACCCAGATATCTGTTGTAAATAGGATCAAAATGTAGTTTAAAATGCAGAGATTTGCTAGAACTTTAAATGCACTGGTAATGTGCTGTATTATATTTATAATCTCACCATTATGCAATTTAATGCTAGGCTATTTTTCAATATTTTAAGACAATGGCAAAAGAGTGAGCTGAATAAAGGAAAAACAACATAGTGGAAAATTTCAAAGAAATGT
Organism: Merops nubicus; assembly: GCF_000691845.1. Classification (NCBI taxonomy): domain Eukaryota; kingdom Metazoa; phylum Chordata; class Aves; order Coraciiformes; family Meropidae; genus Merops; species Merops nubicus. Next base: position 65,964 of record NW_008603321.1, on the reverse strand, counting down.
AACATCTAAAAAGGAAACATCACACATCAATATAAAAATGGAAAAAGTCTGAAAAGGAATTTGTGAGCTTTCCCCTGAATGCATTAGAATAGATAATATCAGAGGAGCTTTACCTTTCAACTTTTTCCTCCACTTAATCATCGTTTGAAAAGTTAGTGAGAGGGGAATAAAAGAGACCAGAATCTCACAGCTCAAGGATTTACTCTGTCACATTTAATGAGAAAAGAAAGATGGGAAAAAAAAAAATAATAAAAACCATTTGAGTTTTTAAATTGGAAATACTTAAATATCTCTTTGGGGTGATTCCTGTTCCCTCCCAAACTCTAGAAGCATTTTTTTTTTCATAAATGTTACTCTTCCTTTGGGGAAAAAATGAAAATTATAGATACAGAAAAACTCCCTGGGGTCCATCTTTGAGTGAGTAATATTTTTGCTATTTGAAGTAGTATGTAATCAAACTGCATCCTTAATCCATTTATGGATATTTATGTCACAGAGGGTATGAAACCTTGAACTTAACCATTCACACAGAAGAACATGATCTGATAGCCATTTATTTATGTCATCTTTTGGGCATATTTTACTAGGAGGCCATTAAAAAAAAAAAAAAAAAAAAAGGACCTTGGCAAATAAACAAGAACCAGTTACAGAGATTCTGCTGAAATTACAAATTGAAAAGGATTCATACGGGTGGAAAGTAACATAGCCCAAGAGGAGGAGATGATGAACCTCTACAATGCAAGAAAATGGAGCTATTTTGCAGGAAAGTCATTCAACAGCAATTTCTCTTTATAGTCATTTACTCTGCAAGTCAGGAAGTACGCAGTGTAAAGCTTGCACCGCAAATTTTTCCCATGCATCATTCCCAAAACAGTGTTCAAATCGATGACATTTTAGATTTCTATTCACTATTCTTTGTGTGTTAGTTAAAAAAAAAAAAAACAAAAAACCAGAAAACAAAAGTAGATGCTTAACTATATGTTTAATTGTGGAGTTTCAGTTCTAAAACTCAAAGCCTGATGCTAAGGTTGGGCTAAGGTCCCACCAAAAAAGTGTGTAAGTGAAAAAACAGTGCTAGCTCTGGAGGCCAGGTGCAAATTTGGAGCTTGGTTTATATCACACCCGCTTACTTACAGGTATGGCCAGTTCCTGTTTGGACAGCAGGTTGCCTGATACAGCAAGCACACAGGTCCAGGATGATCACTTGAGTTTAAAAGATGTTTTCTCGCTTTCACAACTTCAATACTACTAGTGCTGGATTTTTTTGCATGGCATTTACACACACATACATACATAGACTTGCTGTACCAAAGTTTTACTGGTGACTCACAGATACCTACATAAATTACAGCTTATTATAATAATTAGGGCCTGCAGACCTACTCTGAGTGCAGGTGTGGGAATGAGATTAAAGTTTATTGTTTCAAATTATTTCAACTTTCAATGCATTTTGGCAGAAGTGGTATGAAAGAATGAGTTAGTTCTGCCAAGATTTTTAACACCCTCCCTAATGGAATTAGCACATTAGCACTACAAAAAACAAACAAACAAACAAACAAACAAACAAAAAGTGTTGTCAGAAGTTGAACAGGTTGAGTGGGGAAAAAAAATCTGTAGCAGGTCAGTTGCTTGCCATTCCTGACTCTGAACTAAGCCACAGCCAGTCAACCAAAGATACTCACTCTTTATATGAGATTCCAGCTAATTTTTAACATGCAGCATTATTAACACATATCTGGTTCATTTACTTAATCAAAATTATATTCTTTAAAGAATTTATTATTCATTTGGCAGTTACTATTTAGATTTGGGTACACATGTAAAAAATCTTCTACATCTCCAGCAAGATCTGCCTATATTTCCAGCTGCTACCCAGGTCAAGCAAACCTCTGCTGTATGTTGTTACTTGTCAAATAAATGAAAAACCTCAGGCTTGTTTTTAAATGTGTAGGCAATCCAAAGCCAGAGAAAAATTTTGGATTTTGGAACAACCTGAATTCTAGGAGATTGCATTAAGGAAAGTTTATTTGCTTCAGAATCATTATTAGATGCAGACAATGCAATAATTCTTGGATGACACAGTGAGATTTAGGCCTCGGTGAAGGATGGGGTCTGCTCTGTTTCTTTGCAGAAGTGCTACAAATGAGACTGAAAAAAGTCAAAATCCTGCCATTTTCACAGCATCTTTTAGGAGCAAGTATAGTAAGAACGAAAAATTGAGGAGTTACTGTTATTAAACACAGCTATCAGCTGTCAGTGTAGCCTGGCTCTCGTTTGCTGGCAGCAAGCAACTGTCCTTCAAGCTGTTGCTTATATGTTCCTTAATGACTTTGATACAAGAAAAAGCAAAGCACAGAAGGTGGAAGGGAAATCTCCTCATTTGCATGGGAAAACCCACCCAAAGGCGGTGCTGGTCCAGCTAAATGCGTGATGCTACTGAAGGCTCTGCCACACTGTGGCTCTTCCCTGCTCACACGGGGAGCAACAAAGAGAGAAAGGCTCCCAAAGCACAGCTGTATTCACCTAAAACCAGGACTCTGTGGTCAGAGAACTAAATGAACTAGACAAACTAAGTTCTGTCTCCCTGTTTAGACTTCTTTTCACAATGCTTGTCACACCAGTTTGCTTCTTCCAAGAACTGTTTTCTACACTGCCTTTTACATATGGAAAAAAGTTTACCAAGTCAATCAAAACAGCTGCTGCATACCTTCAGCTACTTCCTCTGAATACATTTTTTAAAAGGTAACCCTATTTTGATGTGCTAACAAAAAGCTGGGTTTGAATGCCTCTAAATTAAAGCAAGTTGTGCAATTACTAATTTCTGGAATTGTGTGATCTGATTTTTGTTAGAGTTTACATCTTCTGTATACACATACTGCAGGTCAAGAATGACACCTCCTTTGTACATCTAATGACTTTTATCGCAGGATCAAAACCATGATGATTTTGGTAATATTGATTTGTAAGTGAAATCTGTGTTTTCCATTTAATCTAATAATTTAACCTGAAGTGACCATCTCAACTCACTTCCATTCTCTGTGTACCAACCAGCACAGGGCAGCATCCCCTGCCAGTGCTGGAGAAGAGACAATGCCAAGGAATAGTTTTCAGAATTATGAACAGGTAGATCAGGGTGTTCTCTTGCATGGATGCACTTTAATGCTTTGCCAGCTGATCTGTCATGGTGATGACACGGGCTGTCTCAGGACTAGGGGAAGGAAGCACTGACTCCTGTCACTACACCTGTGCGCTGCGCCTTAGCAGGAGCAGCAGCAGCTCACCTGCTGGAAAACAAGTCCCTTGGCCAGGAATCTGTAAGCTCACATTCATCAGTCCTTGTGCATTATGGTGGTCAGCCCTTGGTGGCTAACAGCATTTGCACACTCTGTGGGCTCTTCAGAGAGTTTCCACTTCCAGCACTGCCCAGGCACCGTAAGGAGGAGAGCATGAACACTGAGTCCCTGCTCCACCACAGGTCTACTATCGATCAAGTCACTTAGATGCTGTTGACATCCAGGATGCCCAGACAATATGCTTGGAAATGATCCCTTGTTACCAACTGTTACTTTGTTTGCTTGGACAGAGGTCAGATGAATTGAGTGGAGAAATAATATTGGACTCAACTTTTCTCATTTCAGAAATGACCCAGGCCACCGGCACCCACACCAACAGTCCTTTCTCAGCGCTGCCAGGGACAGCTTCTGATTGCTTTTTGCCCAGAGTAGAGTCGTTTCAACCTTACCAAACAGTGTTTGCCGATCAGACACAGGCACACCCACCCAAGAGCAGGCAGCCAGTGCCACACACCACAAGTGCACCAGCAGCGGGCAGCCCTAAGGCTTATCAGCAACACAAAGTTGCACCACTAACCTAAAATTTCCTTTGCAAATAAGGGAAAACTCTTGGGTAAACACTGATTTAAGTTATGAGTGCCTGCTTTCAGCTGTGTAGGCTGATGCAACTCACTTAGCTTTTGATTTCAGAGATGTTAGTATGATTTTACACTATTTTCTGGAAGTCAATGTAACTTTGAGTGTTATACTGCATTGGTGCAAGGTTTTGTGTGGAGAAGATCTAAGTGAGTGTGTATTTGAATTTGGGAATAAGTGGAGTTACCCTACCTGTGTGCATTCAAGACCTATGTCTGATTTTATTACACTGTCAGCTCTATGTACTCCATAAAATACATTATGCAGTCAAAGAAGGGCAATGAAGCTGGTGAAGAGTCTAGAGAACAAGTCTTACAAGGAGCACTTGCAGGACCTGGGGTCGTTTAGCCTGGAAAAAAGGAGACTCAAGGGAGACCTTATCGCTCCCTACAACTACCTGAAAAGAGGCTGTAGCAAGGTGGGGGTCAGTCTCTTCTCCCATGTAACAAATGATAGGACAAGAGGAAATGGTCTCAAGTTGCACCATGGGAGGTTTAGATTGGATAATAGGAAGACTTTCTTCACCAAAAGGCTTGTAAAGCACTGGAACAGGCTGTCCAGGGATGTGGTAGAGTCACCATCCCTGGAGGTATTTAAAAGACATGTAGATGTGGTGCTTAGGGACATGCTTTAGTGGTGACCTGGCAGTGCTGGGTTAACAGTTGGACTTGATGAACTGTCCTGGTTCCATGTAAAAAGGGGTTCAGGGCAGGACCCACATGGAACAGAACTATGCACTCGCCTCTCCCCCCCCCGAGAGAGAGAGAGACACTTTGGAAAAAAAAAATGAAGTATATTGTTCAACAAGGAACAGAAAACGAAAAAGGGAGGTAAGGAAAATAATATATATAAAGATTAGGGGAATAATACAAAAGATAAAATAAACAAAACCTTCAGAAATGGTTCCAGGGTCCCACAGAGTGAAAGGAGAACTTTCCTCTCTGAGCTCCAAGGCAGGAGTGAAACAAGAAACCACTCCCTGCCTCTTATCAGAGTGTGTGTGGGAAGGGGAGGGAATACAATGGTTTCACCCCCACCCGGGGCCCTCCCAGTTGCTGGAAGGTCACGCCCCCATTCCAAGCCTCAAACCACAACATGAACTTAAAGATCTTTTCCAACCAAAATGGTTCTATGATTCTCAATAAAACCTAAAATCACATTGAATGTAACTGGCTTTCTGCCTTAACATACATTGCATTATTTGGTTTCCTAAGCTTCCTGCGCCTTTACATGAAACTAGGTCTATATATACCAACAAACTACATTCACCGAGGCACTTAGTTTTTTAATCATATCATCTCCATGAAGCGAAGGGAAATCTCAAGGGACAGGCTACTCTCAATCTCAAGGGACAGGCTACTCTCTGGTTTTGCTTTTGTATTTGTTTGGGGGGTTTATTTATTTTTCATGTTTAACTTTTTTTTTTTCCTAAGACAGTGAGGATTAAATGGGTGTTTGCAGGCTGCCACCATTCAAACCCAAAGGAAACAACACGGAGGAGAAAAATTTGCAAACAAATTCTTTAAAAGGAACCTTCAAGAACTTTGCCAGTTGCTAGTGAAACTACACTACGTTGCACCAGATCAAAACACCACAAAGCTGTATAAATATGTTTCTATTAATATCAAGCATTCAGAAGGCTTTACTGGAAGATGGGGATGTAGAGGAGTCTCTATTGATATAAACAGCTTGAACCACAGAGACTGCCTGTGTTTGAAGAAAAAACAATAGCTGTTTGAACAAGGAAAGAAAAATATTTTAAAATCTTAAAATACAGTTGGACTTTTGCTGTTGTTGTGTTAAATGCTTGTTTGGTTTGAGGTCTTGTTGGGTTCTGGTAGCCAGGTCTAGGAAATGGGGAGAGGTTGGAAATAAAAGACTTTTAACAATACAATGAAAAACAATCTGTAGCATTCACAGGAGGGCTTGTCTTTGTACCAGGCACAGTCCTTTCATTTCGTGTATTACAAAGGAAAGACAGTAGTGGGTTTTGCTCAAGACCAAATGAAATGGTCTCTTCTTCTGCAGCCCGTCAGGGGAAGAATGCAACTTTTTGTGAAACGGTGCCAAGGATATAGTTACTCTGAGTGAATGACTTTCAATTTCTTGAGAAAGCTCTTGTTTTGCAGAAATTAGAGTGTTGTAACATGTTGCTTTGAACTTTTGGTCATCTTTTTCCCCAGACACAAAGTGCCCAGGATGCAAATGCTTGAATTCTTGCAGGCGCACGAGCTTATATTACATTACTCCCAATTAAATGACTTTACATTTGATCCTAGGGAAGTCATGTATTGATTTTGAAGTTCTCCTTATTAATTTCTATTAAGAGACTTTCAGAGTACTTGCTACATCATAGCTCTCTGACCTTTTTTTCTGTTTATTAACCACATGGTTATTTAAAATGCAGATGGGCTGACTATTTAATTTCATCCAAATTTATGGATCCTCAAAACATTAAGGGGATATTTGTTATAAGTTGTATCTTCAGAAAAACTGAGTATTAAGAAAATGTACACCTTTTTATCTCACAGAACCACATCTTCCTCCTGCCAGGAAATGTCTCAATTCATCTGTGTAGTATCTGTGCAGTTCAATCATCTACAAAATTGTGTGATCATTTTTTCTAAAGATTAAAGTGTAAAAACAATATTTGGTGGATTTTTATTCCTGTTGTTTACATTAACATATTAGGTAGCAATCTACAGTGTTCAATAGCAACCTTACATAAAACCCTTTGCAGGTAAGGGAGGCAAGACTGGATGTTTTTGAACACCCTTTATAAAGAAAGGTGAGGCATAGACAGCCTTTGGATTTTGTAAGCCTTCCCTGGATGTGATGTTGAGAAATTGAATTTGTAGTGACATACTGAAGGCAAATAGCACAGCAATCAGATGACTAATAAACCCTGCCTATGCTCTCCATGCAGCAGTTTCATTTTCACCTGCTATTCCCAGGCTGCTGCTGAGGTTCCACAAAGGCACCAGCCTCAAAAGGCTGGAGAATCGATGAAACAGTTGGTCTTTCTTTCGTTCTTTCTTTCGTTCTGTCTTTCTTTCTCTGTCTGTCTGGCTTCAATTAAGGATTACTGCATGCAATATAAATAAATCATCAACAGTCACATGAACACTGTTTTCTCCTAGAAGACAAATTAGAAGACAAGGGTTTTGTCCCTGAAAATTGTGCAAGCACTTTGAATGCCAGCGTTATCCCACTGGTAAGTTGCAAGCTCCAAAGAAGCTTGTAGGGAAGATTCGCTGCAAAGAAAACTTGCTCAGGGGAAATCATGGGAAGCCCATCAGTTTCAAACTTTAAAGTAAACTCAGCATTGACTGCATGAAACAATCCTCACCGAAAGGAAAGACGAAAGCCTTACTATAGCAGTATTACACACTGCAGTTTCCAACCACAGCTTCACATAATTCTTTTGGCATCAGGTACTGTTGTTCCAAATTTCCCTTAAACAAAAATGCTAATATGAGTGCACTGAGATCAGCCGATTTTCACCTACTTGGGTGATGAAGGATAATGAACCCCCAAGCTATACACTTCTTCCAACCTGCTGGCTCAGATTTGCTTAAAGCTGCTTTAAGTTTCCAAGCCTGCCATCAGCCTGGCCCAGCTTTTGGTCCCGTAACAACATCTGAGGCACTTGCAGTGTTTCCTGGATTATAAATTCCTTACCCTTTCTACAGTTGCACTGAATAGAGCTATTTTGCTCTTTGGTTTCTTCTTTCTTTTTTTCCAGCTACTAGAATAGTTGAGTGCTTTGGGCATCTTGGTGCTACACTACCTTATTCGGGCACAATAAGAATTTCTAATCTTTCCACTTGCACTTCTTAATATTTTCCCTTATACACCCCATTACTCTACAGATGTTTACTTTTCTTCCACCCTAACCACAAGACAAGAATACGTTTTTCATTCCTCAGACAGCAGCTTCTCAGGCTTACTGTATGTAATGGCTGGTTCTACTTTTTTAACCACCACTTTTTGATGATGTTAGTGCCTGCAAGTAAGTCCTCCCTGCCCTGCTTCAGTTTAGCTGTGTGAATTGTGAATATGCATGTTATTAGGGACAGAAATAGAAACTAACTGTTAAAAAAAGTATTAGGAAAAAATACTTTAAATATTAGCATTATAAAGATAGACCTTATATTTAAATTATCTTTATCTTTAGACCTTAAAGTACAAAGAGGAAGAGTTTTATATAATTAAGTTCTGTTGTAATTTGCTTCAACAAAGAGATGCAGTTAACACCATGTACCAAATTTAGGGCTGGGGTGGTGGGTGAAAAAGCAAGTAATTCAAGACTGAGTTACCAGTAAACTGTCTTCTAAGACACTTCAAATTTTAATTTATGGCCTGAGAAGTCTTTGGTGTTTTTAATTGTTAAAGGATAGTAGATTAATTTGTAATAAAACTCAGCAGAGAAGGAAACCATCTAACATTTCACTAACATGCAAAAGTACTTTATGAGACATGACTCCTAATTGTGGGTACTAAAGGCTCAGGAAGCACCAGGAACAGAAGCCGAATATGTGAGATTCATGTAGCTTTCTATTCAGGATAATGAAGGAAGGTGGGACCTATTTCTGTTTGCTAAATTTTCTCTGAATTTACTCCAGTAGGGATTATTTCCTGAAACTGCAAGAAAATTACTTTGGATTAAGAATAAATGAGATACTTTACTAAATTTACTCTGCAGTTTTACTATCCTAACTCTTATTCTTGGAAAAAGCCTTATTTTCCAGGCTCATAGTATTACTCTGCATGATGGTTTTTGTACTAACCACTTCTATTTTTTTCCCCTCTATAGTTTGCTAGAGGTCTCTGTGCAGAACTTTGAAGGGACACATCTACAATTTCACTTAGAGGGTCCAATTTTTTAATCAGCAGAAAATACTCCACAACTCCAGGGTTTCATCCGTTTTGAGGTCAAAAAACTCACCAAATTCTGATGTCTTTTCCATTCCAAGCTGTAGTGAAGACAGGCCACAACGGCACTCAGATTTCAGCCAAGCTTGAGTATTATTCAGCTGCAAGGTTAATTCACCTATGGAGCATAAATCAGATGCCCAAATCTCAGCTGTTTTCAGGTTATGATCGAAGATAAAAGATAGCTCATTAGAACAGTGTCCCTCTGACTGCATCCAGGCTAGGAAATAGACCTTTTAAAATTTTCTGGTTTTATTTTTAACAAATTAAATCTGCAGAGAAGGCATACCTTTAGGGTGCATCAAGACCACCCAGCGAGACGGTAACTGAGGCAGAATTAGAACTTGGGAGTTCCTTAGGTTAAAACCACTAGACTGAGCTTATCCTAAGAGGAAAAAAATGTGGCCAGAAAGTAAACTTTTACAGCATGGTAGTAAATTTAGAGCTTGTAAGAATATTGGAGATTAATGGCAACAGGAGGATTTTTGTAAAAATCAGGATAACTTTGGGAAAGAGGCTAATGTAACTGCCCACTCTGCTACAGTGCAGAGCACCCACTGCTCATCTGCCCACATTCGCAAACGTTTTTAAAGAAATTCCTAGTGACTCAACCAATCCTTATCTGAAGCTGCAATCTCCATTTCTCTATATTTTAAGCCAGTGTAAATCAAAGGAACTCTGGGAGCTCTTCCTACAGTTATTTTGAACAGGGCTTATGGGGCTTTTTCCACAGAGGAACCTAAAAGTGGTAAGTTAAAAAAAAACAGGTAATAATTTCACTTTGTTAGTTTACAACAACAAAGTAACAGAGGTCTTTCAAAGATTTAGCTGGTCAGCAAAATCTTTCTGCAAATAGTGCAAAACTCTTATACTTTTGCTTTCAAGGATCATCCATTACTGTGTGAATAAACACTCTGCAATAAACAATGTTGCTATATTTGCAACTTGTCTGAAGGTTGTCACATCCTGATGTCTCATATAGTCTTACACCTCAAACTGATTTACAAGTATTGTAGCAGCAACTCTGAGAGTCTAAGAGTGCAGCAGAAACACAGAGCAGTAATGTTTGCCCCATCCATCACTTCACAGATGAGGGAGGGAGGGATAAAATTTTCATTGACACTTAATAGAGCACACACAGCAAATGTTTGCTCAGTTCTGCTTTGAAGATATTGTCAAGCGCTCTGCTGACAGCCATTACTGTTCCTGCTTGTTTAGACACAGCTCTGAAATGCAGAGATATGGAACATGAAAAGTATTAGACTTCGGTGATTTCACAGCGTGATGACAATGTTATATATTACAACCATTGAAAATCCAAGTCTAAAAGACATTCAAGTACTGCAATTTGAACTATAATTCAGGCTATTCGGGAGGATAAAAGAGCCTGTGACCCCAGCCTCTTACTGAACTTCTGGCATTTGGAGTGCAAAAAAACCAGTATTCACCTCCATGCAGCCACCAAGCATGAAAACTCTCCTCTAATTTTGGTTTTATGGGTGCAAAGGACCTCTGCACCCAGGGGATGAGCAGAAAGAGTCTCTATGGCAATCCTACTTCAAGTTGTATAGAAGGAGGTAGACCAATCACCTAGAATCTGGTCAGTGATCTTCAGTTTTCTCTGCTTGAAGCCTGGAGTGATCACCCCATTACCCCTACCACAGGACCACAGAGCAAGCACCAGGGCTGGGGTGAGTGGCTGAGCTACCAATGGCTAGTTTATTATTTGTCACATGAAGATGTGGTGTCAAGAACAACTTGTGGCAGATGTCAATAAAAAATAAGTCAAGCCCCAATGGAGAGCAAATTTTGAACTGGTGGCCTCCAAGTAAGCAGGGCTCGCAGTTATGAATCCTCCCCTTGGGTACATGGGAGGCCCTCTAAGGACGCTTCTGTGGATTGAGTGAGTCCTCACTGCCCGCTTGGGGTGAAAGATCCCCCTGGGTACCTCTGTGTGGGAGGGTTCCCCTTTATGACCGTGCACACATTTCGGTTCACCTTTCTGAAGCTTAGGAATTAGTTGTATATTCTTGACTGATACCCAACGTTGTAATTGAATTTTGTTGGAAGGAGTGATGAGTAATTTTGGTTACAATGAATCTGCATTTTGGGTAGCTGCTGCTGTCTGTTTTGCGGGTGCCTCCACAGCACAACTATGTCATACACTTCTTGCAGGCCATTCCCAACAAATGCTTCTGTTCCTCAGCCCATAAATTCAACTTACATAATTTTGGGAATGCAGCACACCCAGTTTGTTATCAAATGCATAGAGGATGAAGAACCCCCTAATCAGAGAGCCTCCTGCAGAGCAGCCTTTGGTGATACCAGCAAGCACTGTTCAGATTTTGCTCAACAGAGAAAGACATGCACATTTTCTCTAACTTCTCTTTTGACTTCAAGCAAAAGCGTGATGTGAAACCCCTGAAATGAGATCTTACTCCATTGAGAGTAAAAGTCTACACTTTTATTTTCTGCTATCTACACTTTCTTCTATCATGCCTGCTTCTCTCTAACAACTTGGAAATTAATCCTCTCTTCATATTTAAAAAAGTTGTTCCTGTTGATAAATGGATTGATTTTTTATAACTCAGGTTGCTGTTCAGTACATGTGGTACTTATACAGAGTTTACTGAATTATTTCATTTATCATCTCCTGAAACCTATGGAGACAGTATTGTTTATGAGAGGAATGAAAAGAGGTTTCAACAACTGCAGATGCAAAAACCTAAGTTTGGCTATTTAACAAGCTAAACGGGCATTAAAAAAGAAAACACTTTCATTGTTCTGTGAAGATCTAACAAGATAAATTTTAAGGAATTTCTTCTACTGCTCATACATATCCTTCCATTAAGCTTGCCATATAGACAGAAGGGCCTCCTGCTTGGAGGGATGGCAATACTAATGCTAGACTGAGTTCCCAGTAGAGCTGTATCCTGTTTATCATTGCAAAAAAGGCATATAGGAATTCACAACAACTAGTGTGTATTTGCTTCTCAATGCTTTGTGTTAAAGGTTCAGGCTACACTATAAAGGCTTAAAATAACTATTATGCAGAACTCAGCATTGGGAATTGCTGCTGAAGAGGAGCATGCATTTTCTTGCAGATATTTATAGCTTTCTCTGCTTCTGTGATGAGCAGTTTGGAGCTGTAAAGCTGTCAATATTTTATTTCCATTCAGAAACTCTGGAGTAATTTATGCCTGTTAAACTTTCCATGAGGTTAAATGCCTCATGACTCACTTTCTAGTAATTCCTTTTGTTAAACTCATCTTACCAATGAGCTAAAGCTTGATAATAGCCACAGAAAGAATAGCACAGCAGTTTTATTTTTAAAACATGGGTATTTCGTTATCTGTTTTTGAACAATCATTAGCCTCTACATTGTGTATCATATTAAAAGCTGTGATACCTTTCTTTTGTAGGGATAGAAATTCAAAACAAAATTAAAAATGATGACTTGAGGTGTACAAGAACTATAAAAGTTGCTTTTAAGTATAGACAATGCTATGAATCCTCTGCAGTGATATGAATCCTCCGTATCATGGACATAATGCCCCTGGAAATAGCAAAAGATACAGACAATTCAGGATAAGTAACATACTGAATAACCACCTTCACAAAGGTGAAGTAAAAGTATTCCAGAGATTGTAACACAAGTCACAAAGAGCCTCCGTGAAATCAGTTTCAAAGACTTTTCCAAAGATTCAGTCCATGCACAGGACATCAATTTTATCAAGATGCATGCAGCACTACTACCTCTATTCCTACTAAAACGAAAGAATGTAGTTTCCACTTTGTAAATCCAGGTTTGTTTTTTTTTTTTTCAGCTTCTGCTTATAAAGTACATGCTTTGATAAAAAGCAGAAATTAAGTAATCTTCGGGTTAAGAAAGCTTTTCTGTGTTACACATAGAGAGGGAAATGTGTGTAGGTATGTATTAAGATGTTTGAAGGTTTATATAAATGGTGTAAGCTTACTTGTTTTCCTTCCAGAAATCACTAACTTGCTTAACTGAGAGAAAACACAAAAATCTCTCACCTCTCTCTCTTGAATTTGCAGAGCATTGCATACGCTCAGTCAAAAATGCCACTTTTGCACAAAATTTTACACTTCATCTTCTAAACTGTCTCAGTGGTACAAGAAGAAAGAAGCAACTCATTTATGGGCAGCACAGTTTAGCCGAGCTAGGAACTTCTGTATCCTAAGCTTAACTTCAGGACTGACTGGCTGCGTGGCTTTTGGAAAACCATTTTTTTCCACACTGCCCCACCAAACGGCCACTAATTTTGTGAAAGAGACTTAGCATGTGTGTGACTGTCCAAAGTTGTGAAATTATATATATTTCGCATTGTGTGGCCACTTTGCATACATAATTGTCCCACATCATTCCTGGATGCAAAGTACCATTAGTTTAAAATAGATATACCTAATGTCCAAATTCTATTTTGAAATGACAGTATTGGGAAAAGGACTATTTCTTTTTGTTTGCCATGACAAATAGTAAATGCAAATATTAATGCAAATGAGAATAATGCAAGTAATGTAAATGCACATAGTAATTACTAAAAGACACATTTTATAGATGAATTCCCATGCAGCTAAAAGGTGTTAACTTCTTATTCCCCTCCTCCAACTGAATCGCACCTCTGCTATGAATTTACACTTTACATGCATCATGCATTTTAATGCAGCATTGCTACATGAGGCTACACCAAACGTGAGCACCAAACACCACTACCAACATTTAACAGTGAAACTGAGGTAGGTTTAGGTAGTGCTCTCAACTCACCCAGCACAGCAGAGTAAAACATTGGTACTTGAAGCCACAGTCCCTGCTTTGATGTTGCCTTGCTCTAATTTTTGTGGTCTGTCCTCCAGGGCTTCCTTCTTCTGTTTCCATAAACCTGATTGTCACATAGCTAGATAGAAAATCATGACTGGTGATGAAAACCCATTGCACTGATCACAAAACTCTGCATGCCAGTCACATAAGCCAGTGATGACAGCAAGTGGTGGCCCTGATGGAGCTCTCACCCACGTGCTTATATGTTGCTCTTCAGAGTCATCGCAATTGCATCTTGCAGTTCCTGATCCTCAAGCCACAAAATAAACAGATTTTTGCAGTTGGTTAACCATTCCTAATATCCACAGCACAGACACTGAGAAAGACGGAGTGAAAGGCCAAAAAAAAAAAAACCAGAAACTTCACATAAAGTAGAGGAGGTTGATCTGTCCTGAAGTGTAATCAAAATGCAAGCTAAACAGAGAGCTGGATGTAAAGTTGTCACTGAGGTCCCTCCTTCAAGGACAAAGAGGATTACTAAGAAGACAGGCACCTAAAGGCATTAATCAAATGTTAGCACAATGAGTTTATTAAACAATTGTAATTACTAATCACAGGTCCATAGTTGGCAAAACCTTTGTGCAAAAGGGCTGGAGCTTCCATAAGCAATGCCCACGAAGTGCTAAGTGTGCGTGTAGCTACCGCGTCCACACATTTGCTGTAGGCAGAAGATTACAAAAGGTGTATGTTAAAACAGTCCCCTAAGTGTGGTGCAAAGATAAATCAGACCACACACAAACTAATATTCCTTTCTATTATACATGATCAGGCACTCCTATCATTTAACAGAAAAGACAAGAAAAAAAAGATGCTCCTCTTCGAGAAAGTCTTGAATTTTCCCATTCAAAAGCTGTCACACATGCATCATTAATTTCCATGCAGAAAACATTGTTCACTTCAACCAGCAATTAGTGGTAACATTTCTATCCTGTGCAGTGATGAGATTTTTATGCTAATCATTACACAGCAGTAAATTAATCATTTGGGCACATTTAGATGGTATGTATATTTCATGAGACAGATATAGATATCAAGATCAGTTTGATATTTACTCATGGTAAATGGAAGTGTCTCAAAATGTTATGGGGGAAGCATACTAACTAAATATACAGCCAGACATGTTTGCAGTGCAGCAGCAGCAGAAGCGCCGCTTCATCTCTTGTTCCAAGAAATATCTTTCTTTGGTTTTAATTATTTTAAGGGAGGTAAAAATCTTGTGGGATCACGTAGAACTGAATTGTTTAGAGTCGGTGAAACTCCAATAATGTCTTGACACATGAAGGACAAAAGCACCAGCTCGTTTTCCTATCCTGCAGTTCTTCTTTTATTACTGGCAAAATTACCTGCGTTACATTATGCAGTATTGAAAAGGGACTTCTCATCAGCATTTGTGCTATAGTCTAGTCAGGTAAATGAATTATGTATTGGCCTCGTCCTTCTGTAACTATGGCTGAAGACTTTGAGTTGCAGCAGAAAGGAAGGCAACCCAGGGGCCTCCCTTCTCAGCAGATGCAAGAGATTTGTAATACCTTGAGGAAAATGTTTATTGGAAATTTAGATTTTTGACATATGTTTAAATACTGGTGCTGTTTTTTCAACGCTCAGCTCACAGATCTTTGCAGGCAAAAAATAATCTAGTCCAAGGCTGATAGTGTTTTATTTTACTGGAGGGAAATGTACATATGGTTCCTCTAGCTTAGAATGTTGTCAAAATACTTCTGAAAAGCACAGATTTATGGCACCTGACTCCAACAATAATAGTAATATAAATAATAACCTCAGTTATTACTTTCGCGATGAAAGTTGAGAAAGATTCTCAAAGGCCAAAGGTGGTGCCAGTGGAAAGCAAAGCTGTGTTGGCTTACCTGGATAGCTTCAGAAGTGCTCCTGAACTGAAAACTAATCAACTGATACATGTGTAATTGCCACCAAGTGGTAATTAAAACAGCATAATTGCTACAGCAAGCAGGGATAGAGATGAGCTATTGCACAGAAGGTACAAAATCCCGCAGGGAGAGGGAAGTTTTGAGAGAGGTTCATCTGAACAGGCAGGTTATCCGGACAGCACTGTGAACAGCTGGACTTTGAGGTCTGAGCACTACTACAGATGAGACAAAAAGGAACACATGAGTCAAAAGGACAATGTCTTATTTGAACGAAATTTGGTTTTACATGTAAAAAGATCTTTGTTTTTCACTTTGAGAACTCAAATGTTTTTACCTTCATTATTTCTATAAAAAAAGCAATTTTGATTTTTTTATCTTTTTGGTTTTTTAAAACTTTTGATAGTTTTTTAAAATCCACTCCGCAAAAACTTCTCTCTAGAACTGTTTATCTGAAGCTGATGTGAAGGTTACATTTTCTTCAAAGGCATCATGGTTTTAATTTTTACAGACTACCTTCCGTAGCCTAGGAACCAACCAGCACATCTTGGGAGGTGCTGTGGTACCATGTGCACACCACAGTGTTCTCTCCTCTTTAGAGAATATTTTTGACTCCAGAGATTCTCTGTTTGACTTGAGGCAATGGAGAAAAACACAAGCAAACCCAGTTTCCAAGTAAGCATAGTTTAAATTTGGTAACAATAAATGTAACTTTATGGAAAACAGGTCTGAATCTCCCATGTACAAAGTGGCATACCTTTAGGGGAAAAAGATGTAGAACGCAGTTCAGGAAACAGTCAGTAATATTCTGTGAAGGTCAAAAGGCTGGATTTAAAGACGGCTGAGGATCTGTCAGTGGTGAACACCATCAGCTATGCTCTTGTCAAGCAAATCAGAAAAAAAAATAAGCATAGACATCATGCCTGGAAAGCAGAGAAAACCTTTGCTAACATTATTTGAAAACTGTTTCTTTAAAAAGAAGTATCTCCAGGCAGCTTTTATGTGTCTGAAATGATTTTGGGGGAAACCTGAAATATCTAATAAATGTGCCATAAACCTGCTATTATCATGGTAAACATATCATGGTTATTAATTCTAGACAAATGAATGACTCATCAGTCAGCTACTACTCAACTACAGAACTGATTAAGAGCACCAGGGACCACCTGCCACCGGGTTTAATACTCCACGTTGTTCCTTACTTTACTTGTTTGGCACTGATTACATTGCAGCAGTTATTCACATCAGCAAATTTGCTTGTTGTAAAATTTAAGAGCACAAACGAGGATCACACCACAAAGAAATGAGTAGAAACATTATGCCTTAGAGTACTCCCAAACATCAGCTATATCTTTTCTACAGATACCCCTGAAACTCACCTGAATATGCATGATCAGTGAGCAGGCAATAAAACCAAAACCGAAACCCAACAAAATATACAAGAATCAAATTGCCAGATTAGTTCTTCCATCAAATTGCATCTGTACCAGCATCCTCTTGCCTGGCTTCAAGCAGGGGAGAGCATCCCTGGGAGGGGTAGCTGGGAATGGCTTCAGAAGCCTGATTCAAAATCTGCTCTTACACTTCATTTGGATATCAGCTGGCAGGTAGTAAAGGTCACGAATCACAGCTGTGATGCCATTCCTGAAACATCACGGCATTTCAGAGAAAAACTGCCACATGAAATTATCTGCATGTCCTTATGGCAAGTCTTCCACCAGAAAGAAAAGGACATGCACAGCTTTCCACAGGGAGGTTCCTGAAGAAACACAAGAGCTCTGGGAGTCCTGTGGATGGCTTCCTATACTCTATGTCCTGGTTTATCTGAGTCTCACATAAAGCAACCTTTACTAAGATTTAACAGCAGGAGCTGAATGAACTATCAAAAGCCCTATTATTTTAGCATTTTGACCACTACTACAGTATTATATTGAGAGCAGAAAGAAAGGGCTGTTTTATCAGTAGTACATGATTCTCATGTAGAAACTGGAAGACAGAAAACAAATCCATAAACACATACTAACTCAACACATTAACTACTTTGATGCAACAAATTTATTTGGTATATTTCTCCTACTGCATGGGTTAACTTTGCATACAAATGGTTATTATATCATAATCAAAGAGGTATCATACCTTCATCAGAAATTTAAAAAGTATTTAGAAGAAGAAATTTTAAGTAAAAGTCACAAATGGAAGATATCAAAAAAGCAAAAAGAAACAGGAATGTGTAAAAGAGTATGTGCTTTGAGGAAAACAGACATAATAATGCACAAAACCAGCATGAAAACCAGAATTCCCCACAGCTGTAGACCACATGGATTAGTGGACTCACAATCTCTGCTGAAGAACAGAAATCTTCTTTTTTGCTGTTTTATTACCTTGGCAACATCTCCTCCATGTCAGCAATTACATAGGAGACAACAGTCCAAACAGCAGCACAGAGATTCATCTGGTTTGGATCCTGAACTGTCATTGTGTCCCCTTGAGAATGATGAAACCAGAAGTATTTACTGAGGTCATCACGCAAGCTGGCACCTACAGAGATAAAATGGGCAATATTCCATTACAGGAATACAAATATTTAAAGAGGAATATAAACTTGAATCCATTCCTGGGCTGTTCATGATTAAATCCACATGCAACTGTATAAAGTTCCATATAATAACTGCAAAGAGCCAGGGCATGTGCAGTTTGTAGGTTCTAGGTTAATTGACTGAAGTGAGCATGAGGCAGCACAAATTCACACCGGGGAAAAGCCAACCTTCCCCTGGGAGACTCGTTTCCTCAGCAACAGTATACATCAGCTGTCCTCTAAGATTACCAGAGCCCAGTCAGGAAGATCCCTACAGTAACCCCACACACCATGGTGCTTCCTCCATGGTTCATCCCACTGCTCTGATGATGAGTTATGACTGAGATATGGATCCTCTCTTTGCTGTTATTTGTGTTGGGGAACGCTTTGAAATTTGCTTCTGCTTTTGAGTCTTTGTTAATCAAAAGGATGTGCTGTTTCAGAGAAGTTTTCCAGATAGCCTGGGCTAACAGCCATTCCAGGACTACATCACCCTTGCAGTCATGAGTTCTCATGAGGTGGGGCAGAAGCAAGATGGATGAGACCACAGTTCTTTCCATTCAGGAAAAAACTGACTCCCCCTGAGGGAAAGGACTCTCTTCCCCAAGTCAGGAGGGCTCAGGGAACACAATAATGCCAGCAAAGCATCACTCAAGGCCCCAAGGCAGACGAAATCCAAGAAGAGAAGGAGAACCAGATGCCCCACCACGCCCTGAAGTAGAAATCCTGATGAGAGATTTTCACCCTGGCCATTCTGTGCCTGGACAAGTCTTCACTAATCCCCTCTGACCCCCTGCCCCCATGCAATTTCTCCCAGTTCAGGACCTCTGCCTCTTCTCCTCCAGCGTTATCAGCCTTCATCTGTTTTGTTTTAATCTCAACAACTCTCCCATCATTAACAAAATCCCACCTCAAATTTTGCAAATAAGGAAAGGTGATGTTTTCCCACACCACACTGATTCACTGCTTCCAGTTCCTCTGTGTCGCTCCCCTTCGCCTGCCTGACGACCAGGGCTAGGAGGTGCACAGCTCCCAGGGTGGGACCCACCTGGCACAACAGGACCCCTCCTCGCCTGGTCATCAAACCCAGAGAAAAAGCACTGGTGTGAACTCACAAATAAGAGCGATGAGCCCCAGGCAGAAACACAGACTGAGGCTACTCCTTCCTTGCCAAGTAAAACTGAAGAAAAACCAGGATTGTTTGATTATGAAGAAGAAGTAAATAAATTATTCATATATTTATTTACCCGCAGAAGAAATCAGTATCAGATGCTGAGGGCTTTGATATACTTATGTGTGCTCATAAGACTTATTGTTATGATTTTTCTTGGTTTCCCTGAGATGCTTGAAGCCTTTGAAGAGAATGAAAGCAAAATTTCTCACAGCATAACTGTACATTCCTGTAATGCATAGCTTTTGATCACTCGCGCAGTCGTTCAGGACAGAGTCCAGCTCTCACTGTGGCTAACAGGCATGTTTCTATTGCTGTAATGGGGACTGACTTGGGCTACTTGTTCCACTGCTGTTTTAGAGAGAAGGAATAGAAAGGTAATGCGTTTTATAATCCCATCCAAGATGAAGATCCTGTCATAGGAGAGATGATATGCAGGAAGACCAACTAGCATATGGTTACGTGGTACTGTGATTGCTTTTATTTTAAAAGGCTCTTCTTGCTCTTAAGAGACTTGGGTGCTACTGATTTGAAGAAACGCAGTCCCACAGAAGTCACTGGACAGCTTACAGATGCTGAATTATGTTCCAATAATTTTAGCACTGAATTTATGAATTTATTCACTTTCAGAATTTGCTTCTGAATTCTTTTAAATATATGCATAAAAGGGTTAAAAAATGGTAAATTCTTTAACTGGTGGCCTTCTGCACTAAAGATATATTACAAGTTAAGCCACTGAGGCAAACCCACTACAATTTTTGAACACTTTCTGTGACTCAAGACAAAAATTGACTACCTGGAGTTTGTTGGAGACATTTCACTCATCACAGTAACTACAGATTTACAAAGCAGCATTTTATCTCTGCAAATGAAACAAGGGTCAACTTCATTTGCTTTGTAATGTTTAACTCTCTGAAATGCTGAAACAGATTTATTTCTCTAAATTTGTTTTAAAAATTGAAAATGATCTGACTGTGGCATCAAGCAATTATTGTGCAAGAAACATCAGAGGGTGTGAGTAGAGAGTATATCGAAGAGTTCCTAAACTGGCTGTGCTGTCTTTTTCATGTGTTGGACTAGCATTGAAGTTAATGACCTGTAAATATCTTGTGAGGCTAAGGAAGAGACCCTCAGAAAGTAGTTTTATCCTACATAATTAGAAACAAAAGTAAAAATCCATGTTCTTGGCTTTGAGCGCAAGAACAGTTTACAGATGAAGGCCTCACGTAAGTCTCTAGACATGAAACATCATGGAGCCTAGATATGACTGCAAGCAATTTTCTGCTCTAACCTTGAGACTCCTCTATGTTGATGTTAGCTGACCAGAGGGTATTTATGGCTTCCAGAGGTCACCAGGCTGTGTCAAGACACTGACTAGTGCCCTCCCGCCAGTAAATGCATCCAGGACTGAGATCAGTCCCTGCAGATGACTGTGAGAGGGAAGTTCTGCAGAGCTCTGTGGCCTGCAGTTATGTTGGGTTACCTCAGTAAAGTCCGTGGGATCTTACGGTCACTTTTCTAAAAAGCTAACAGAAGAAGCAATGCTGTGGGAGCAAACAGCCATTCTACAGAAGGCAGGGTAGGGGGAGAAGAATTCTGCATAATGCCTCAGAGAGGTTTCGGAGCCCATCAGCTGGCTGACTACTGTATCCTCAATAGCCACTGAATTGTTAACCCTTCCCAAACAAAATCTGTCTGAAAGCCAAACACACCAATCCTAGAAACTTGAAAGAAATTAGAAAAAAATACCTAGATAAAATTTTTAAAACTCCTATCAGTAATCATTTTGTTCTTTCAACTAAAATTGATCTAAGGAAGGTTTTCTGTCATTATTATGTAAGAGTTCCATCAGAAGCAACAGCCAGTAACAAATGGAGGCTTACTTTTGCCAGCTACATAAGCTTTCAGTTAAGTAAAACAGATGAGTAGCCATGTCTCATAGACCTATAAATTATTCACTCATCTCCATGCCAGCTACGCAGAAAGGGGATAGTATAAGGCCTTAGAAGAGTCTGAAAGATCTAATTATTTATTTAAAACCCTCAGATTGGAGGTGTCACGTAGGTATGTATCACATTTAATTCTGATTTCCAGGCGGAACTAATTCTCACAGAGAAAAAAAAAGTGATGGGCTGGGTGCTCCACTGCTATGTTTTATGCACTTTGCTGCTTTCCTGTGTTTGCAGAGCAAGAACAGCCATAAAGAAAAAATGGATGTTTGCCAAACAACCCTCTTTAATTGTCCTTTTCCAGTCTATTCACATTTACAGTGATGCAGATCACATGAGGAACACTGCTGGCCAGTTAGAAACTGCTTCTCACTGGATGGAATAGATGTTGCAGCATGGAAGAAGATGGAACGTTAAAAAACACTGCCAAAAAAAAGCTGTACTTATTATTCGAAAGAATCAAAAATACTGGAAATTAAAAATCTAAAATAATTTAGATTTAATTATTTCAATATTTTAGAATTAATCATTTCAATCAGATAATATATAGGTAATGCCTAGTTTCTTTACAAAGTGGCAGGACACCTCCTCAGTAGAGTGGTGCAGTTCAGTCACCTAACAGCAGCTGTCTGGTGGCACTCGTGATCCCCGAGGTGTCTGGTGGTGGGACTCATTGACATGGATCTGATGGAGCAGTGTGAGAGTATCTTGATGAATATCCACATGGAGGATCCAGAGAACACGTATCTCATGTTTGGAGCAGCTGCTGAGGACAAGTTGACCATTAATGGGTAGTACAATGTGCTTGCCTGAGGAACTTAAAGGCAGGATTCTCTTTGTCACAGTGAGGTACCACCTTACTTGGCCTTTGTGGGAAACAGTTGCCTAAGTAGGGTCAGAGGCAAACCCTCAGTAATGCCTATACCTTCTCAGGCTGGGCTTTCTGGTCTCTTGGTTGTGGAGGTTGAGGGTTTTTATTTTGTTTTGGTTTTATGCTGTTGACTCCTGAGTTCAGTTCCTTATACCTGACCTACCAATGAGTCTGCATGCTGAGCAGGCTGCAGCTGAAACTGGTTTTGTCCTCAGGTTATAGAGCAGGGCAGCATTTGCCAAACAGATCAACTTACTCCATGCACAACCAGACATGCTTCAGTGTGATCCACCTGTTGAAAACCCAAAATGCATTGGGGATTTTGGGGTGATACTGGTGTCATCTGAGCTGATAGGGGGGTACCCTTAGCACAGCAGGCAGGTGTCCCAGGATCAAATCCAGCTCCTAGGAAAAATACTGATCCTAAGTATTGCACATCTGCTACACACAGTTCAACAGTCTCTCAAACATAGATACTATTTACCACTTCTCCCTTCCCCAAGTGCTGCACCTTCTTTTAAGCCTTGCTGTCTTCCAAGCCTTGCCACCAGGCACAAGTGCTTCCTCATGAATCAATTCATTGTCATGCAGCTGTGAGAAAATAAGGCAACAGTATAAAACTGCACCAAAGCAGTCCTTTGCTTTTTGTTTTATTGATGTGAATTACCAGAAGGAACAACCAAATGTAATGACTGTTGTCTGTCAACCTTTTGCTGCTCCTGTTGTCAACCCTGCCACCTCTCTGTTTGCCCTGTTTGTGACTTGCCTGAGGTACTCTCAGACACATGGTCTTCATCAGGACTGTATTTCCTAGCCACAGATGGTGGCTACCTCATGGAGCAGGAGTATGATATGCCACCTCCTGTGCCACTGCACTGGAGGCACCATCTCCAGAAATGGCATCTCTCCATCTACCCATCTGGAGCTCCTTACTGGAGTCCAGCATATGGCCACTAAGATGACTAAGGGACTGGAACATCCTTCCTATGAAGAAAGGCTGATTAGCCTGGAGAAGAGATCTGAATAAATACCTGCTGGGAAGGAATGAAAAATACAGGGAGCGGGGCTGTCCTCTCTACTGCCTGCTGAAAGGACAAGAGACAATCACCACAAATCAAAACATACGAAAACCTATCCAAACACCAGAAAACACTTTTTTTAATGAGAGGATGGTCAAACACTGGTACAGGTTGCCCAGAAAGGCTGTGGAGTCTATGGAGATATTCAAGAACTGACTGGATATGGTCCTGGGCAACCTGCTGCAGCTCACCCTGCTTGAGCAGAGAGGCTGGACTAGCTGAGCTCAAGAGATGCCTGCCAACGTCAGCCATTCTGCGAGACTCTCTATTCCATGGTGCCATTTCCTTGGCTCATTCAAACATCTCTTATAACTGACACACCAAAAACAAATTATTCAGTTCAAGCTCATTCATGTCTTAAACCCATTTCCTGAGTCTCTGCATAACAGCTACTTCATACGTTGCTTGATGGACTGCATAAGGCAGGTAAAAGCAGCTGCTTTGGTAATTGATACTGGCAATGTATTTTCAGTAATCAGCTGTGGGAGAGTATCTTGATGAATATCCACATACACACGTTAGGGAATTCTGAAAAACAGCCTATCCCTTCTAGCCTCTCATCTCAGCATGAAACGCACAATGTGAATATTAATTAGCTGTTGACCAGAATACTTACGTAGCTTACAACAGATCCACATGAAATATAAAGTCTTCACATATTAATAAACTGTCTGCCACATTTTTTTCCTTGCTAATTTAAGAAGATGCAATGCTGCTATTGAGGTAAATGGATGAATGAACCACAAAATGAATGATGAGTCTGTCAATGATGACCACTGCTTCTTGTCAATCACTGTCAGGCACTACTGCCTTCATATGCACTGCTGTGAGAAGTTATCATTAGAATTAAACTCTATTGTCAGATATTTAAGCATTAAAACTACTGTCATTTATGTAAATGAATGGAAAATTAGTTCTTGATTATCAGAATTATTACAAAGGTAGTTTCCATAAAAGACAGATGTCTTAAAGGGTGAAAGCACACAGTAACTCCAGAGTATTTTTTCAATGTAAAATATTCTGCATTACATTCCACCCTACATTTTCTTTTTCTTTTTTATACCCCAAACAGCATTTGGTTGCCAAAGGAAGCCAAAAGTGAGTCCTGAAGTCAGTACACGTTTGCTCTACAGCCCTGTCAATGGCTGCCCAATGGTCTTTGCTTTCAAGTAAACTTCACAACACAACTATTCCATGAAACTTTCAAATAGGATGGGAAATTCCCCATGGTTTGTATAACCTCTCTTGGGTGAGCTGGGTCTTCAACGTTACACTTAGGTCTTTAGGATACTGACCTCTACACGTCCATTGCCATATATAGTGAAGTTAATAGGGTAATGAATTACAACAAAACATAACTTTTTCAGGTTTCATTTTACAGAATCGTCACTCCACTATTCTGCACAGCATATGCACCTCTACAAATAATAAAGGCTCCCGCTCTGAAGAACACACACTCTAAGCAGACAAGAGGGACTGCAGGAAGAGAGAGGCATGCAGAGATGAAACAGCACATTCTTTTTATCACAGCAGCTGAGAAAAGAAGAGATGCCAGACATCTGAGCCTAGGCCAGTGCCCTGTTGAGCAGGCTGTACTACTTCCTACCAGCAGAATTTGAAATGCCTTAACAAGGGCTATTTTGTTCAATGTTTCCAAAAGTTTATGAAGCTAAAAGAAAGGCTATGCAAGATAACGTGGGTATCTCTTGCATCTTCCAAGTACCTCTGTGTTTGAGCTTCATCTCTCTGTCAAGACAAATCTGCATGCTATCAATGGTATTGCTTGTATGGTAGTAAGATGTCACTACAAACATCTGATCTGAAAACTTATTTTTATTTATGCAGTGTTATTCCTGGCTACAAAAGACAGATGCCATTTTTCCCCCATCTATTAAAGATTGACTTCGTTTTCTGCTCTTTCCTTAAGAAACAAGAAAAACTCCTTTACTCCTTTCCATTATCAAGTTTATTCCAATCTTGGACCTTTTTAATGCCAATGACACTATTCAGGAACATACAAAACACCTACAATGCCTTGGAAATAAACCAAGCCCTGGTGAAATATAGATGTCCTTTTCCTTTACAACGAATACTCAGAAACAGGAAAAAAAGGGTCAAAGGGACACATCATAATCTTCTATGCAGTTAAAAACTTCTAGGTACCAGGAAAGTATAAATACTGAAGCCAAGAGCATTTTCCTCCTCACACAGGTGTGCTAACTCAGCTTTGTGCTCCTACACACCCTATGAAATGGGGGTGGGGGGTTACACATATGTCCACACTGTAACAGAATCAATAGCCCCTCATGTCTCAGAACTGGAGCATTGCTGTCCCAGACATTTTGCAAGGTCAAAACTGCAGGGCAGAGGTAGGCAGACGCATGATTTTTCCTTCCAAGAGTATGTGTCAAAGAAAAAACAGATAAAAGATATGAACAAGAACGTAATTTCTCATTCTATTTTTTATTTTCATTTTGTATCTTTCTAAAACCTGGCAAAGTCACAGATCTTAGGGGTCAGGGAGTAACGCTGCTGCCAGTGGTAGCTGTTTGGAATGGGTTGACTGGAAGGTTCCCCCCACGTCACAGAATCTCTGTTGCTGGAAGGTGCATGGAGCACTTGGCTGCTTGTGCTAGTTGTTGCACAGACCTTCTGGGAGCTGTCCTCACTTAATTATAGTCTTCAGAGCTATTACTGTAATGAAAACTCAATTATTGCATTGCACGTATTTTAGTGTACATATTAACCTCTTTTTTTCGTGTAACCTGCAGTTGATAGGTTTAATGCCAATTATTTCATTATCCATTTTTCAAGTAAGAAGAGGCAAAGGAGAATGCTAATGCTGTTTAGTGGGGTGCTGACAGCAATAGTTCTGTCATTTAGTTTTAAACGATGAAATTACAGGCTAAGTTGCTTGAGTTTCATGGCTACAGACACTGAAATAGTTTCCAGTCCAGAGCTTATAAATAACATCAGAAGCCCTGCTGTTTCACCTCCTGAGACATTCTCTCAAAAGTCTTTAAAATTCATGACTCAAACAACCAGGCAGAGGGAGAGCTTTCAGTCGGTTGTCTCAGTGGCTAATTAAATGAGACTACAGTGTAAGGGAGACAATATGAAGTGTGCATTATTTCTTGATTTCCTTGATACATTTGAGAATTAATCCTCTGCATACACTAAACAGACTAAACTGCAGCTCAGGATTATCACAGTCACTTCTGCCATGCATTAACCTTTCACTCACTGCAGCAGAGGACCGGTGACAGCTGGGGATTCAATCTAAACTCACAGGAAATCCCATGAAATGAGGTCTCAGTGAAGGAAGAAGTTCTACCCCATAAAGCACAGGTTGACTAGACTCTAAAATAATATCCTAAACAGCCCTTGGCAGGTAAAGAAAACCCAAAGATGAAGCTGCAACAGTGAGAGGCACTGGAAGGTCTTCCTCCACTCATCCACACTCTGCCTTATATCAGCAAGGTTCTCTTTCAAAAAAAACCCCAGAAAATAAAAGGGTGAATCCTCCTAGCTGGTGCTGCCCAAGCACGACCCCACACTTGCAGGCTGGTTACCTGGGATGGAGAGATCCTTCACAGACTCACTAATCCAATTTTTGAACCTATTAACACCTCTGCCTGCCACAGTCCCATGGGGCAATGCATGGTGTGCCTGAGCATGTCATGTGGGCACACCACGGCTCTCCCTGCAGGGCCCGTAGGAGGGGCACCCTGCTTTTCTTCGTTCACCTTCTTCATACCATTGATGCCTTAATATGCTTTTATCACATCCCTAATTCAGCACCTTTTTCACAAGTTGAGGATTCCTCCTCATACAGAAATGATTTAATATCTCTGAGGATGCAGGCTGCCAGTGTTTCACCATTCCTGAGAAGAGAAACCCAACACTGCATGCAAACACCAGCATCTAAATGGACTTGTGGCACGAGTGCAGCTTACCACAGCACATTACCTATGGATGCCTTCTGCTTCCTCTTCCTTCCCAACTGCACAAAACTCAGGTTTTTATCATCCCTGGGTATTGAGTTGACAATTTCAAACAAGTAGCTACAGTGATTCCCAGATCATTCTTCTTGAAAATAACTCATGTGGATCCTGTTGTCATCTATGCATAGTACATATACTGCATTACTCTGCATTTGATGACAGAAAAATATCACTGGCTCTTGTATTCCTTAGCTTTTTTCTACTGTAAGATTACTGTCACATTTTCACAGTCAGCAACAGTTTTGATACGAAATGTTTGACGCAGGCATCAGCAAACTTTGCCAACTTGCTATTCTTGCTATTCACTCCCTTTGCAGCTAACAGAGTTTTGTGAAGATCCAAAGTACCAAAAAGAGGTGGCTGGGCAGCCTAATAAAGCCTTTCTCCATTATGAAGACTGAAAATTTATTTCTACCTTCTTTTAATCAGCCATTATTCTGCAAGAGGAAAATACCTCTTATCTCACAGAGCTTATTTCCCTAATGGTCTTTGATACAGGAGCTTTTGAAGACTCAGCTGTACTTTGCTGACCAGATCCAGATAGAAAAAAGGTTATAAACTCCTTTGAAAAAGCCCTGCTAGACTGGTGAGGCAGCTACATGGGTTCTTCCATTACTTTTGTATTTTCTGTCTCTTGGCTCTGAGACCACCTCGGTTCAGTGGTTCACTGATCCCTGTTTAAGGGATTCCTTACTTCAGGTATTTCAATTTAGAAGGGTTATATACCTGTATTAGATGTCTGTATATCTATGTGTATCTTCTGTATATTTTAATATAGTTTATTTCAATTTTGCTTTCTTTAAAGTGAGGGATATGGCTACATATGTTATGTACGGGTTACTTAACAAAGTTGATAGTTTTAAAATTGGTCGTTTGATTTATAAATGTTACATTTTGCCTTCTCTTTTAAGCATTGTGTAAGAGGGATGAAAGTCATTGCAAAATCAGCAGTTTCTCTAGAATTCTTTTTGACATGTTTGTTTATGCCTCAGCTCAGCAAAGCAGTTAATGTTTGAGCATGTGATTTATTTCAATGGCATTAGGCTTTAAATGTCACACATGAGGGTCAAGTGAACACTGGGACCCACATAAAGCATCTTTCCTACTCAAACGTATTTCTGTACACCTCTGTATCTCTGTATAACTGCACCATGTAGCTGATGTTAGAAACTTGCTCAGAAACCCAAAGTACTGGAGTGCTTTCTTCACTGTCCTCTGCTAGCCCAAAAACTTCCTGCTAATGCCCAGGGGTAGACCCTTGCTCCACCCTGTGCCAAGAGCGCTCAAATCACCTCAGAAATTTGGTGGAAACAGGCATCCTGTGGATGGTTTGAAGGCCAGAGGTGGGGAGCAGGAACCATGAAAATGCCCCATATATCAGGGGCCTGATCAGCATTTCTGTTTGCACTAACTGTCTGCATTCATTTACAGTTTTCAACCCGTTCAAGAAGCTTCCTTGTGTTTTACCATCAATAGAGCTATTTCCTAAGCCAAATACAGGATCCAATTTAATGCAGGCCTTCAGGTCTGCTTGCCCAGAGGACACTGGAGACTGAGAGGAGACATGCAGGTTTCCACTGAAGTTCCCTTCGGGCTCTAACCTCCCCTCCTAGAAAAGATCACACCTGGATGTTTAGTCACAAAGTTCCTGTAGAGCCCTCTCAAGCAAGCTGTCTACTCCCATAAATGCCAATAGTCATAGGACACAACTAAGCAGAGCTCTTTCTGCCCAGGTGGTGAACAAAGTCTGTTAATGATCATTCTGATGCTCAGCTAGTTATGAAAAAAACCTAACAGTCACCCTACCAGAAGTAAAACACATCTACACCCAGACTTGAAAAGCACACTACAGGCCTGTTATACTTTATACCACATAAACAGCAACTGCATTTGTACAACGACACCAACAGGATGAGCAATGGTTTTACTGCCTCTGCTGTCACACCCTATTGAGACTATCAGGCTTTTCAAGGTCATGGTGGATTTCAGATGTATGACCATTAGACAGGGTTGGAAGAATACCATGGCTATGACAGTAAAACATCCTTCAAAATATCTGTGGTTAGTTTGATTAATGCATACTTCAGTTTTAAACCAATGTAACTTATTTCCTAATAAATACTAGATACTGTAGATATTGCTGATTAAATACCCCTTTCATTTGATCTAAAACCCAGTATGTATTTAGCTACATTATTATTAGAAAAAAAGTTCAGAACTGATATTATTGCAAGCTTCAGGGCTGTTCAGACCTGGGAGTTTTGAGTCATATTTGAAACAAAGCCATAGTAATCCTCCTCATTCTGGTCTACAGATCACATTGTCCCATGGGCTGTAAACACAGTAGCAGGAAGCAATTCTAATGATTCAATGTTCTTAAGAAATAAATTGTATATTTTTGTCAACAAAGCTGCAAAGAAACAAGATACTTTAAGAAAAAAAAAAAAAAAGAATTAAGGTACAGTGAAGAGTCCTGCTGCAACACTGTTGTCCTCAACCTCAGAATCCTTCTCTGTTTAAATGTTTCATGAAATTAAATATGGCCCTATCTGAAAACGAAAAGTGGAAATGAAAGGATTTCTGTCCTTCAAGGCAGGGAAGGACAGAAATTCCTCCCACCTGCTCTCACTCTGCAGCGTGTCACTAACTGTATGTGGGCTCTGGCCAATCCACACAGCAGAACTAATCTTAGAAGACAGAATAAATAATGTCCCTAACTAGCATGGTTCTTCCAACCTGTAAATTTGAGCTGTTGAGATAGCTATTTTGCCACAGTAAAAGCACAGTGAGTGACCTGTCAAAATGTAAATCTATTAAGAGTGAAACAGAAGGCATACAAGCTTAGAAAGAACACTAAGAGAAGGTGACAATTAACTTTAAGTTGAAAGGTTAACCTTCTTGCTCTCAGCCACAGAGCCTCAGTCCTACCAGTAAGTGCAAATAGAATTTGCCTTTAAGATAGGTTTGCTGCATTCTCTGTGTTACCATGTACAGAACATGCTGTTTGCTTTTAAATTTGAGTTCTCTGTTTTCATTTGACTTAAATCTATATGGATGAAGACCCCATTTATAACGTGGCAAAAAAAAGACTGGTTGGGTGAAACTTTACAGAAGAAGAAGGCACCAATGTGTCCAGCTGCCCTAAATACCAAGCTGTGAGCACAGCTTTGAAAATATTCCTCCAGATGCAATTTTACTATCTCCATCACAATCACGTTTTTGCACAAATCAAGGATCAATACATATGTTTCACCATTTGGGAATAAAAGTGTCAGAGGCCCTATTTTAAATTATATGCTCCTGTTGCTGCTCTGTGCAGCTTTTACAGACATTTCATGAGCAGCTCCAAAGGGCACAGGGGTTTTACATGTGATGCAACAAATGCAGCTAATTTGATAACAGTGACCAGACTATGCAATACCAAGTAAACAAACCTCTATTAGTTTAAACACTCCCTACCATCCTTCTGATATATTGTGCGCATGCTAAGATTTAAAGAAGCATTTACAGCTGTATAAATTGAAGCTATTTCAACTTGGATTTAGTCAAAGAAATTAAGTGCAAGCATCCTTTTGTGGAACTGTTTATAGTGCTGTCTTCAAATACCACCCATAGACTAATGCATATGGGAGAAAGACACAGTGATGACAAATGTTAGCAGCCTAGAACACGATTGTTACCAAATTATTATAATTAATTTAATAGAGAGAAGCTAGAAGGTAATACATTCCTTAAAAAAATCTCTGCATTGCTATGCTTGCATTTTGTAGGAGAAAGCCATGCTCCCCAGATGCAAGTTTTCATAACCAGAATCCCATTTGACAAGCACTCAGGGCATTAAGCACAGATTAGATGGATTTAGATCTCTATCTTCACTGACCTGCCTTCCTTTTGGTTATTCTATTAATATATGCTTCTCAAATTAAAATGTTTCCTATACTATATTCATCATTAAGAGAAGTCTGAGAATATAGACGAACCGTATAGCCTACTAAAAAGTTCAAAATATTCAGGTTTCACTGGAAAAGAGAGATATGACCATTGGTTCCTCTCAAATACATAAACTGAAAACTTGTTTTACACAGTGAACATATCCATATCCCATACCCATATACGTATACATACCCAGACACAATTTATAATTTCAGGAGCCAAATATACACTTGCTAAATAGAGTGGTATGCTATAAACTCAAAGGACTGCAATTAAAGGCCTTACCTAAAAATAACATCTGAATTAACTATTTTTATACTCTGTCCAATATTTATTTTGCTTCCACATCCTCACTTTACTTTTATATCCTCACTTTAAAACTGACAGGCATTTGATAGTAAAGAAAAGATTACTTTTTCTCTCTATAAGATCCATTGTTGCAAAACAGTATTGAATGATTATTGTTTGAGTAGTTTCCACTTTCCAATCCTACAAGGACTGACACAAAAGAAGGAAAACCAGCAGGTCTCATTAGTCCTGGGTAGCCCAACCTTAGCCTTAGCTACTATCAGATTCCTCCAACAAGATGAAACGCACCTTTTCAGAAATAGAGCCACTGAGAATCAGAATGCATTGAGTGAAGAAGGGAAAATTTTCCTGTCACATATTCTTTTCAGGGTCAAAAAACAGACAAGTGAGATTTTAAATAAGTAACTCATTCCAGGTAAGTACAGTCAAATTGTTCCTTGGCTGACAGACTGTCACCACATCACACCCCTGCCAGCAGGGCCCACACTGGGACTCCAAACGTGGCTATGGGTTTAGAAAAACACATTGCAGCAGAGAAGGCAATAATAATTACTTCAATAATTAGATTTTGTCTTTTCTGAGTATCGAAAGCTCAAGGCTTATCTAGAATTAGATGAGGCACCCAGAGTGCCATTACAGCTTTCTATTTTAGTGAATGGAGCAGCCAAACTCTTTCTTCTTGAAACACTGAAAGAGCAGTCACACTTTTCCTGTCTCAGTGAATTTAAAATGCACTGCAATTCAAAAAGAAAAAGAGAACAACCAGAAGAAAGCCACAAAAGACATGGGATAACACTATCCATAATGGGTACATATATTCAATACTGCCTCCTTTTTTTTTCCCCAGAAAGGATGGTCCACACCCCAAGCAGGGAGGCAGATGTTTTTGGCCAGGTAAGCCATAAGGAGGGCTGGGAGCGGGGCCCAAGCCGCAACTCGCACAGCTGGAGGAGGGGAAGCCAATATGTGGCTGGCTGGGGAGGACCAACACAAGACAGAGGGGAAGCAGTGACACTGCCCATTCTCCCCGGGGCAGGAGGGCTGGCTCCCGGGGCAGGAGCTCTCACCCCTCTGGAATGGCTGCAGCAGTGATTCTTAGCACCCTCTTAACTCAGGCCCCAGGGACCACCAACGGTCCCTTCCCTCTTGGTCTCTAATTAGAAACCTGAAGTCATTACTTGTGCCAACGGACAGTGAAATGAAATTGCCACTAGGTTGAGTATAACAAATGAAGAGGTTTTTAAAGATACCAAGCTAATATTCTCAAAAACTCCACGCTGTGTCTCAAGGTCATTTCACCAGTACTAGATTTCCTGGCAGCTACTTGTTTGACAGAAAGAGGGGAGCTGCATGGAAAAGAAGAAAGCAAGCAAATGACATTTTTAACTGTGTGATGATCCCTTCTTTCCTCTAAGCATCCTGAAATAAAACACATAAATGCAGAGCACTTAGAGGATTCAGCAGCATCAAATGCATGTGCTTTTAATCATGACTGCACATGAACATCTGCCCTAAAATCTAGCCAGCAGGTTTTGGTGGACAAGAAAAGTACCCATAGTAATTAGAAGCTAAAGGAGGAGGCAGGCAGACTAATTAACTTTCCTCGATGCCTCCCATTTAGCATGTCTTCGGGATTTAAAATTACAGGCGTGTATAATTTGAGATGTTTTCAAGATTAAGATGTCTAAAACTTGTCGATTAGCTTTGGCTGCACAATGAAATCTGTTTCCTAGCTAGAAGGTAAAAGGGCTAAAAATTGCTCAGGCCAAGAAAACAAGCTGCTGCAGCAGAGTGTCAAAGCCCTGACACGTTCAGCCTGTGGTTCTCATACTCCAGCACAGTGGGAGAGTGAGGGCTGCCCTGTCAGACCTGATCTCCTTCATGCTGCTGGCACTTTCAAGCTTGAGGGTAATGGTGGCTGGAGAGCTAATACCAATTTTCAAGGCTGTCAATGGCACTTCTGTGCAAACAGCTTAGGAACCTTCCTAGTCCTGTTGCATGGAAAAAAACCCCCAAACAACACCAAAAAAACACCTCAAGAATTAACCTAGGCTTTGCCAAAACTAGGGAGTTTAGTTATTAGTGACCAACTATTTCTGCAGCTTTCTACATGCAGGCTGTGAACAGAGACAACAAAATGAGAATGTGCTATGGCTGGCTTGAAACCAGTATAGAATGTGTAGGTGCATACTGCTGCCTGTTTCTCCAGGGGCTGCTACTGGTGACACTGTAGCACATACATAGTGCCCTAATTCTGCTCTGAAATACAAATGAAAAGACACAACTTTTTTTTTTTTTTTTTTCCCTAAATTTCAGACCCTGACAGCTTATTCCAGGGTCTCTGTAATTTGGAAGAGAAGGGCTGCTGCTGCAATGCCTCATCTGCCTGCAGGTTTGGTTGGCATTTTTAAAGCATAGAACCGAAGTAATACGGAAGAAGTCAGTAATGATCATTGGTATAATTAATAACTCCTGCTTATCTCTGGCCTAAATTTGGAAACCAGCTGAAAGATGCTTTCATTTGAGAGGAGCTACCCCAGAAAGCTGAAAGCCTAAGAGTCCACACAGGTCTGCCCCAGCCACCTCACATTCCCTCTCCCCCCTCCTTTCTGCCTTTCAGCTCAGGCCAAGCACTGCCGGGGCAGCCGCAGGCATCTGGCTGCAGGATGAGGGCCTTGGATTTGTACTATGCAAAGGCTCAAAGGAAAGACTGCAGCAAAATTCACACCTAACACTTTAAATAACATGCACAACACTCCTGCACCTATAAGGCCACTGGCTGTAAAGAGTACTATGAGCCTGGTTACCCGGGTTATTTAGCACAATTCAGACTATATGCAGGGTAGTGCTACATAGAACTCAAAAGGAGCTGGACTGGGAAAAAACCCAAAGGTCCAGGCAGCCTGCTATCCTGTTTCTGGTAGCAGGCAATGTTGTGAGAAAGAAGGGGAGGAACAGGAAGAGATCATCCTTCAGTACACCTGTCCAGCCACCAGCAGATGAAGGACTTTATGAATAGGAAACTGCATTGATACCACTGTGTTGGACAGTCTTTGCTGGACCTTTCTCCCATGCAGTACTCCATCTGTTTTAAATTTATGCTTGATCCTCATCTCCAAAACAGACTGTGGTGCTGATTGCCTTCTTTCAATTATCCATTGTCCATAGAAGTGTGTCTTTTTGTCTTAAGTCTCTTCTCTGGTTAGTGTTGATGCTGTGATACTCTGGTTATATTATAAAAGATAAACTGTTATTCTCTATAAGATAATAGAGCACTATCTATAATGCAGTGTTGTGGAGGATAACTATACATCTTCTCTGTGCTGTTCATTTATGTCTTTCATGTACTTTTCATTTTTCTTTCCAGAGTATAAAGAAAGTATACACAGTATAAAGATTGCTTTGGTTTGATTAAATTAATAATTTTTAACTCATATTATCTTGCTGCAGTAAAACACAATGCAAAGAGCTGTAGTTTCATGGAATCCTTAAGACAGGCAGACAGCAAAAGGCAGATCTGGGAAAAGCTGGGATTTTCACTTTGTAGCAAATGACACAATTCTGCTTTTGTCTTTTTCCACCTCAAATAAAAATAAAAGGCACCTCAAACATTCCTCACAAAGTGAAATAAAACAGTACAACCAAATACTCCAATCATGTGCATTTTCTTGACTTAATATATATATGTGAAACAAAATCCTTAGAAAAATATTTTCTATGATTGCTCTAAATTTTAAATAAATGTTTAGTCTTAATGGAAGTCACCATTCAGTTATTTTCTATTCTATTTCATCAAAATAGTTCTTT
Organism: Merops nubicus; assembly: GCF_000691845.1. Classification (NCBI taxonomy): domain Eukaryota; kingdom Metazoa; phylum Chordata; class Aves; order Coraciiformes; family Meropidae; genus Merops; species Merops nubicus. Next base: position 30,676 of record NW_008603321.1, on the reverse strand, counting down.
CAACATTTCTCAGTATCTTTCTTTCCTTAAAGACTTAAAGAATGCAACGCATTCTAACTATGAAGAAACCCCAAAACATATACATAGGATCACTTCTTTTCATGTCAGGCACAAATGCAGTGTGATATCCAGATACAATATGGTCCATCACCTGATTCTGTGTCCATAGTATACATGACTGGTCCTTTTGAACTAACTTTCTGATCTTACAAAACACGTATAAAAGTTCAAAGTTATGTTAATCACTAAGGACTCCAGAAGAGACAAAGAAAATGACCTATAAGGTTGATCCAAACTGGATGAACAGTGTATTAAAGGAGTAAAATGTGGAAGGATGTAGGGAGTGGGGCACCACAGAGGTCTGAGGCTATTTGGTATTTTCATTGTACACCAAAATGATGGAGTAGAGTCTTCCTATGCTAAAAGATGACACTAAGGAGGGACGTATAATAGGGACACTAAGAGCACAATGAGAATTTCTTAAGTGATATTCACTAACAAAATAATTGAAAATATACCTAGGATGATGATTGGCCAGTATAAACTACTACACCAAGAAAGGAAAAAAAAAAAAAACTTCACATAAAAACCTGCTGCAAGAGGAAACAAATAAGCATGTCCCTGTGTTCATAACGTAAAGAAAAGACAACTAATGCACTTAAATTGCAGCAGAAAAAACTTTAGGTTAGATAGTAGAAAAACGCCCCTAAGCACTAAAAGTAGCACTAGGACAGACCAGCAGGTCTATAAAATTTCCGTTATAGTAGTTCTTCAAGAACAGCATAAACAAACATGAAATAAATTACACACTCATTGGTGAGACTGTGTTGGAACAGAGGATATTTAGAGGCTCTCCAGAGACCCTCTTGCCAGCTCTGTGGTTCTTTGAAGTCTTGTCTGTTTGCATGCATTTCTGAAATAGCTCCTTAGCAGACTACAGATCTTCTTTCTTTGGCACTTGACTTGACCCATGGCTACAGATGAGTTTGGCCTGTGAGGCAAATTCAGGATGCAAGTGAACCTTACATGCAGCATTAAACCAGACATCAAACTTCCGGAGTAACCCTGCTGCATTTTACAAGCAGTCTAGAAATAAGAGCTTTACATCAGAAAAAAATGTCCCATTGCAAAACATTTCACATGAACCAAAATACATGTCTGTGGAAGAGTGCTAAAAGTCTTTCCTCTAGAAGTTTCCCATTTAGGGAGTACAAGGCATAAAAAATTTTGAAAATCAATTCTGTGACTTCATTGATGCTAAGTTTGGTTTTTGCTTCTTCCCATCTGTCTACTCAGATACTGGCAACTGAGCACTGAAGTTTCTCATCTGGCTCCCAGCACCTTCCACCGTGCTTTGGTTGTTGTTGCTTTGGATTTGGGGAGGGTGGGAAGCAGGCAGGCAATCCAGACAACCCGTTTAGGTAAAACCACTTTCCTTTAGAATTCTTTACAATAACCTCTGTCCTCAAATAATTTTGGCTTCTCTGTCTCCTATCTCTAATTTTCTTTTGTATGTTGCTTCCAGTAGCTTCCAGACGGTGAGATGTTTGTACATTACACATCCCCCAAGGGATTTGGGATAGCTATAAAATGCTAATACTCTAAACCCTCATGCCTCTGCTTGCAGGGGTGGAGAATGAACCCTTTGAGAAACCAAGCTTTTCAACTTCTTTCCCCTCCACAATGCCACATGAATGGTTTTCAACTGCTTCTAATTTTAAGATCCATAAACATTTTCTAGCATATGGATGATCCCAACTGACAACAGACGGGTAATCACTGACAACAAACTTGCTCTCTTCTTAGTAGCAGATGAAGTTGTACATTTTTAGGAGTAAGCCACAATCCCTCAGAAGTCTACAGACCTGAGTCTTTACTTCAGCTTTCATTAAAAACAGCAGCAGCAACTACAAAAATACTGCTGTCCCAGAAGGTCACTACTTGGGCTTAATATAGTTAATAGAACTGAACAGTTTTAAAATCCAGTTTAGCCAGCTAAGCAACAGGAAAAAGTGCCCATTTTCTTTGGTGGATTTCCAAGCCCTACATAGTGATTGACACCATGTTTTGTCATGGGCGCTGCAAACAGTTGAGAGCTGTGGACAGACAGGCCCTGATGGATAATAATTCTTGATTAATTTTTCTGGCTCTTTGGGTGGAGAAGTTGAATAAACTGCTGCTCATGTTGAGGTGCATGCTTCTTCTTGCAGACAGATTTGTTGACATATCCCTAGAACGCATTTGTAGGAAGTTCTTTCCATAGACATTGCTGCTTTCTTTACACACATCCACAACATCTGATCAGGTAAAGAGGCTCTTGTGCTGAATAAACGCAAGGTCTGATGATTTCAGAAGAAGATGGATCAGCTTAATTAGGAAGGTATTGAAGACTCCTTCCTCTTCACTGCACCTAATAGACAAAAAGTAGCTCCTCAGCACCCCTCAGATAACTGCTATCATTACAGAAACTGAGAAGGCCTAAATTGTTCAGTGATGATGGCAGCTGATGTCAGAGCTGGAACAGTAACCCCACATCTTCTCCTTGCATTTCTATGCAATCCACTATTCTTTCTTGAGGCTCTTCCCCTACAAAATACACACTCATATTCAGTTTCTTTCATAGTTAAGTGTTTTTCTGTGGTCTATTCCATGGCTGAGTTGACTGGAATTATTGCATGAATACATATCATGTCACTGGAAAGAGAGATATCTGGGAAAAAAAATTGGTGTTCAATAAATTCTACTCTTCAGAAATTCACTAGCACTGTAGGTCAAATCTGTAGAATCAGTTTTGAAGACAAACAGTTAGAGGCGTTCCCATTCTGAAGTTTATAAATGTTAACAATGTCCTGGAAAGACTGCCACTGAAATAATTTTGAACTTGCTCCTTTGAGGAAGATGTCTCTATAAATGATTTCTGAGCTTTGTATTTGCTCAGCTAGGTCTACTATCAAAAGCATTCTTCAGAAGCCTCAGACATTTACACCTAAAATGTCACCTGCAAATAAAAGCATGATGTGTTTGCTGCTTAAGGAAGGGACGAGTTTTCTGAGTAAGGCTCTGTCACTAAAAGCCTTCTGATCCTGGATCAAAACCATACTTGGTTCAAACCTCCTGCACAGTCAGTCAAGTTGTTTTTACAACCTCCTTTCCACAAAAAACTTTTAGATTGTTTGAGGAAACAATGTTGTGCAAGCACTGTTATTTTCTATATTAGAAAGAATAGTAAGAAAGTAATTGCCGAGTTTTAAATTCTAAAGTAACTCTCAGGTTTCTGCCTGACAGAATGGTTGGGGCAAGGGGCAACAGGTACTACTCATGATATAGGGATATGAAATTAGATTTAAGTAAATGGGGCAAATACAAATTAATAGTACTGGATGGGCTGCATAAGGGAGCTGGCCAATGCCACTGAGAGGTTCCTCTCGATCATCTCAGAAAAGTTGTGTGGCAATTAGAGGAAGTCTCCAATGATGGAAAAAAGGCAAATGTTATACAGCAGGATCCAAAGAATTGTGAGCCAGAATCACAGCCAGATGAAATGTGAGCCAGTCATCTCAGTCCCCAGGAAAATTATGGACTAAAGGGGTGGAATACAAGCGGGAGGAAAGCTGACTGGACCGCTGGGCTCAAAGGTGGCCACTGCCCTTTGCATCTTCAGCAATGACCCAGATGGCAGAGCTGGCCTGCATCTTCATTAAATTTGTGGAAGGAGCAGTTGTGTATACTCAAAGGCAGAGAGCTCAAAATCCAGGAGTGGCCTGACACGAACATCAAAAAATTCAGCAAAATCAAAACCAAAGTCCTGTACTGGGGCAGGACAACCCATTGCAACAGTACAGGCTGAAGGTACACTAAAAGGGTAGCAGCTCTTCAGAACAGGACCTGCAGGCCCTGCTGGACAAGAGGCACAAGGTCCTGAGACCTGGTGGCAATGAAGGGCTACATTAGCAACGAGGTAGCCAACAGGTCCAAGGAAGTGATTTTTTCTAAATATTGTGTCTTCTTTAGTGTCTCCAGTACAAGAAAGGTATGAACAAAATGAAATAATGTAATTGTCCTGTCCTGATGATCAGCTTGTTCTCATCATTCTTTATCATTCCAATAGCAATTACATCAGCTGTGTTTTGTTGTGATTCTAAACTTGATTCCAAACCACCAGTGGAAACTCTGAATAGTTGAGGAAGTACCAAGCCCTGAAAAAATCCTATTAGAAACACTCATCATATGACTTCATATAGGAAACTACTTGAAGAGCTGCAAGCCAGACCTTACTCCATTTAACCTGTGTTCCTCCCATCAAGAGCAGCTTATACGTGGTCTTCCTGGAATGCTACTGAAAGGTTTATTTTTCATTCCATTTTTAATACTGATGTTGTTACAGTTTGTTTCCCAGAAATTAAATCCATAAATTCACAGATATTTCTGTTGTTAATTCTAACAGCCATTCTGGATCATTACACATCTGTTGAGAAATCTCCCAACATTTCCACACTATGAATGTATCTTATTTATCATACAGGTAAATCCCAAAACGGTAAAAAAAAACAAAGTGGAGAGAATCACATTTAACTTTCACACTTTTCCGTTGGCAAATATGTTGCACCAACAACTTACTTACAGAATACAGTTTAATCCCTTCTTCTTTTTTTTTTTTTTTTTTTCTGTTTACTTCTTTATTTGCATGACCTTCAGTGAAGCTGGGGACATTTCTCGGAATAAGGCTTAACTAACTCATGGTTCCAAACTACACATTTACCATGTTAACACTGAGCTCTGTGAGTTAATGTAGGGCACTTGGTTTTTCAGGATCAACAAATGGCAAATGCTTCCATATGAAAAGAGTTTTCCCACCCACAGAAACAGAATTCATCTTTCTTACACAGCAAACAATAGAGAATTCACATGCCTCTCAGAGGCACAGCCAGACTAAAAACAACCACACCCTAAATTCAAATGAGATCCTCAGTTAGATATTTTCAGTGTCTCTTTTCTGAGGCAGACAGCATTCTCCTACTAACAAGGTGAGCAGCAGGAGTAAATTGCTGATTTTTGAAACGTTTAGGAATTCTGTGTGCTTACAGAAAGAACACATTTAATAACAGGGTCTTTTACATCAATCCACCTCATAATTTTTTGGAGCATAAGCATCCAAAAGGAAAAAAATCAACCTTCCTGATATTAACAGAAGGAATAGTAACAGAAGGTCTTTAAGATAAAGAAGTCCACTAGCCAAAAAGTGTAAGAACCATTAGAGTCTACAAATTTATTTGAAATACCTTAAGTTTCCATTACTAACAAGCTTATTTAGTATTTGTACAGTGCTAAATGTTTTGGAAGAATTTTACTTCTTACAGAATTCTAAAAGCCAATCAGAATGTCAGTGTTTCAAACTAATTTATTTTAATATTCTTAAGATTATTTTGAAGCTTCCTTACCTCTGTTTTTTTGTAACATAAATTTAAGTAACATGTAATATCAGCTGCTTTATCCATGTGCTGTAATTCTTAGTTTATGATGACCAAGAAAACTTTCTAAAGAAACTGCATTGCAGATACTGAAGAAAAGACAATAAACAGAAATAAAATAAGAAATTCAACTCTTCAGCAATGTATGATAGAGCTCTGCAAATATTTTTGGTTTCACAGTTCAAATTTTCTTTTGGATTGGCAAGTTAACAATAGTTCTACTTTTTAAATTATAATTATCTAAACATTGTACAAATCAAAGACAAAAGCTTTTGATATTCAAAAAGCTAGTCTGCTTGAAATGGGTGAGGTTTAAATGGGGAAGAAGGCATTTCATTATGAAAAATGGTTCTAAAATTTACTGGTAGATTCAAAGATTTTTTCAAGCCAGCAAGACCCATTATCATCTAATCACACCCAAATAACACATAGCAAGGAACTTCACCTTGTATCTACTGCATGAAGCCCATTCCTCCTGCTTTTTGAAGGACACTCAAAACTTGTTGTACATATTCAAAATGGTGGGGAATTCATCAAGTCTGCAAGGTGCTCCCATACCTCACTAACCTTATTGGAAGAAGGTGTTTGCTTTCATCCACTTCGAATTTGTTTAGACTCAGATAGAATGAATTGCTAATGGACTGTTTTTTTAAAACAAGGGAGAAAGGTGCTGTCATCAGACAAATTGCTTCCCACCCTAATACATATGCTGTAGTTTAATAATCACTTAACACAGTTTGGCATAAATGGAGATTTACTGTCTCCTGTTTCTCACTGTAAGATATGATTTCTAAACTTTCAAATCTTCCTGCAGTTCCTCTGGAATCTTGCTCTTACTATAATGTCACTAATATTGACTGAAGTAAAATCACTTAGTACTACCAGCAAGTAATTGCAGCACTCACCTTTGATGGTGCCAACCTTTCCCTTAGTACTTCTATCAGTCTCTATAAATTACTCTTAAAACATATTACTGAACAGCAGGAGTTCATAGTTAAGATAGACTTCAGCAAGTCGATTCAGAAGTAGTCTTCATTTCTGTCAAATTAAGTATGAATTAACAGTTTTCAATTATTTCCTACAATCATGCATTATTTTGCCCTAAAGATGATACATTATTTTTGACTTGTCATGACCCTGTGCCCTTGCTTTAGAAACCTATATGCTCTAATAAGAATTATATTACAGAAGTCCTCTTAACACTTCCAGTAAAATCTGTGTTCAGGCACTGTCCCTGAGGGAACTCCATCCCTCTCTCCAGCAGTATTATCCCAGCTGAATATTAACATGGTTTGTGTCTAGTCTATGTGAAATCAAAAAAATTGCAATTCTGACACTTCCTGGTAATTATTAGAAGTAGCCCAATCCTCCAGTAGGCCAAAAGAAGACTCTAGCCCAAGCAGAACACAGGTGGAAAGAATTCTACATTTGTAAAGTATGTTCAAGCTTGTAAGGTAGTCAAATAGTACAACTAACTAACATGAAAACATATCATAATTTACAGACTAATTCTTTTATTCAATGACTAGTCTCAAAGACTTTATTAACTTCATTAAAAGCAGGAAAGGTCATATGAAAGGCTAATATAACTATGATATTCAGTTAATCTATGGGCCTTTTAAGGTATCCACCTTCATAAAAAGTTGCAGCATGTTAAATGTATTTGATTACAGATCTCAAAAGCCTATTTTTTATGGAACAATGATAAATTAGAGTACGGATGAATTATTTCACAAGATTAATACCCACAGTTCATTCTGCAATCAAGATTTCAAATGGTTCTAATAGCTGTAGCACTTATAGTAGGTTCTTTAAGTGCCAAGCAATTATAATTGTTCTCTTAGCATACTGGTTTAATTTAATACCTCCCAAGTTGCAGAAAATTTTATTCTGCAGTAGAACACACCCATTCATACTTCCTTTCAGAATGATAAAACAAGATATTTAAAAGGAAAGGAATGACCTGGAAAAAGCAATACAATATTGCAAATTATTGCAGAACAGTGCTGCCATCTCATATTTATTGAGATCAAGACTCACGAAAGACCTAGGTGCAGACTCTCACTCCTACAGAAAAAAAAAATCAGGCCCATAGTGGCTGGTGTTGGCAGTGTGCTTCAACACATGACCAGATCAGTGGGAACTCAGCAAATACAAAAATGTTGTGGCTGTGGAGTAACTATATTTATCTAAGTACTTTAATGCTATCCATAAAGCTAGTTTTGTGAGTAATGTTCAAGAGTTTTGTCCAACTTTTTGCTCCATGGGGGAGCAAGAGACTCTTTGACGAGTTAGTTGCTCAGCAAATAACTGGAATTCTCCATATGGCAAGCTGCACTAAACATCTCAGATCATGAATTACACAAATCCTATGTATCAAAGTGAGGAAGTTCAGTTTAATGTCTATTTTTAAGGAAACCCTTTTTTCTTTCATTTATCTCCTAGGAAGGTCTTTGTCAAGTGCAATACACCTCATACATGAGCAAAAAGTCAAAGGGTTTTCAGTATTGGCCCATGAAGCCCTACACTGTGTGAATCTGATTTTTCCTCTTTTTCTCTCCAGTTTTCACCCTTCTGGTGATAAAAAGAAGCTTAGAAACTGGATCCAGAGAGTCTGCCCAAGTCTGCAGACAGAACACGACAGGCACGCTGAGGGGCAAAGCTTCACGTATCACTTCCAGAGTATCTCTTGCGAACAGTGATACAGCCAAGAGTGAAGCACTCACAATTTGGGAAATAGTTTTCCCAATTCTTCGTGCCCAGCTGGCAACCTCAGGTCAGGGAGTTTTCCCATCACACCACTTTCTAAAACGTGTCCCTGGCTGACTCTGAGCAGAGGGGGGGCTCAGAGATCAAGCATGCTGGTGGGCTCAGACTGGAGTTTGGTGCTACAAGGGATGCTGGGGGTGGGTGGGCAAGTGGACAGCATGGTCCAGAAAAGGGGTGGAACTTAAGGATTTAACTTCTTATGTAATAAGAAAGGAAATCGTACATCTCGAAGTCTGTCTGTAAGGCCAAAATACATCTTATTTTAGATTAAAGTAATAAAGAAGCACCGTGAAAACATAAAAATGAGAGAAATGATGTATGATAGTATTTGTTTGCCACCTCTGAGAAATGACTAATAGATTGAGTTAGCAATGAATTTTTGATTTCTGAAGAAACATTAAAGTTAGATGAACTACTGGTTTATTAGTTGCTGGAAGAATAATTCCTCCTCTTGTCTAACATAACAAAAAGTTATTCATCATCACTGTGGAGACAAAGAGACACGAACAACCATCGAGGCGCAGAGTGACATTGTAAAAAGGAGTTTCACCTTTAGGTCACTGGCTGAATTTTAAATAGAGGAGTTGCCACATGCATGTGATGTCCTGGGTCAGCTTGATCGCAAATACAGCTCAGTTCCTAACAGACAAGTGTTCCATCATAAGCACAGCAGCAACAGATAACTTGGCAGAAAGGAACCAACCTTGAATCAGCTCTCCTGGAAATACGGTATCACAAGAGCCTCTCCTCTGCAAAACAGGAGAGCACCTGCTTTCTGCTCCCCTAACACATAAAGCTGAAATAATGTTCACTAGATACCACAATATAAACATAATAATTTCATTCCCCCTGTTCAGTTTCTGCAGGTTTGCAGGGAAGGCTGACTCAGCCCCAGTGCTATTACCTTAGGAACAGTTCTAAATCATGTTTGAAGCATGATTGTGATCATCAGATACCTCACTTTTTCAACAAAAATACCTGAGCACTGATCTAGCAGGGGTGGCTTAATGGCTTTTTAACACTTTGAGACACTTAAGAAGCCTGTTGTGAAAAAATGCAAAGAAACCAAATGAATAAGCCAAACCAACCCGTCTCCCCAACCTGTATTTGCAAATTCTGGCCAAACTAGATTAGGACTTTGTGTTGGAAAGAAACAGCTTTATGTACAACAATTTTGACGTATCTCTAAATAAAAATAAATACGTAACAGAACCCTTAAAAAGAAAGCTGAAGAAGACAATTACATAATTATAAAGGAGTAGTCTTAGGACCAATGATCACCTCAAACTGTAAAACCACAGCATAAAATATGACACCACAAACTCCCTATTTAATTTGATTTATGCTTCATGAAAAAGCAAAACAAAGGTTATACAAATATTTTCAGTAGCTTAAAACTGGCTATCACTAGAAAAATATAGCTACAGACATTCCTCATTGCTGGGCTGAACTGTTCTCAAAATAACCCAATGTAAAGACTACTGACAGAAGTATTTCCAATACTCTGCAGTCACAAAGCATTAAACTGCTGCACTTGGTGCAAGTCACCTTCCTTGTGCTTTAGAAGCAGTAATTAAGCTTCAGTCTACGGTTTGCAAAGCACTCTGAAGTCTCCTGGCCTCTCTCAACCTAAAATCTCAGAACAGTGACTGCTGTTTTCTTGCAAATATGTTTAAGTAAACATTTCTTTGCATGCTCATTAACACTGGAAGTAGAGTAAGGAGCCAGAGGCTCTACGTCTGTCACAGGAGCAGCTATGAACAGCTCTGAAAAACACACGTACTGTTGCCCTCTGTGGATCCTTCAGACTGAAAGGAGCAGAATTTTAATAGCATCTAAAAAGGTGAATCCCAGAACCTATTTGAAAAGTCAAAAAATTCTAGAGAAATTATGTCAGAAACCATTCTTATTGTTCAAGAAGTTCACCATATTTTCTCCCCTGTTGCAGAAACAAAGCCACCAAGTGTATCTTCAAGAACATATTTAAATAAAATAGATGAAGTGTCAACACTTGACTACTTGTTTAAATTGGACAAAATAATAAAAGCTGTTACAGTGTGTTTGATTTGTTCCAGTGTTATTATATACCATAAAGGCTCATTTGAGCAGTGAGAATACTGCAGACAAAGCATGAAGACGACAAGATGTCTTAGACTTCTCCCTGGTACCGTATGAAATTCAGTCTAATGCAGTCAAAATTCTTTTTGTGGAGCTAACTCCTTCTCAACAGGGTTTAATGGGGAAGATCAGAATCACTGTTCTTTTATGTGCTTCTTCTATAATCTGTCACGTTCAGATGGCAAACACAATGGAAGTCCTTGAGGACCACCCGTAACGCACCCAATACCCTACCTACAACATTGTTCTGATACACTTGTGTCTTCTGAACACAGGCTGTGGTGAGTTCTCATATTCCAGATGCAACAGAAACATTGGTCTGAAATTCTGGACCACACACCTTTGCACGGGTGCTTCCAGGCAGTGGAGGATGATGCCTGGCTACAGCCTCTCACCAGTGGTAATGGTCCCTCAGCTCAACTCAGCACATGGTCCTAACACTCCTGTAAGATGCACCCGCAGAGCCTAGGAGCCTGAACGCACACCAGAGTCACAGCTGTATGACACTGCACTGAGCAGCTTGCACCTCACCTGGAAAGCAGCACACCAGCTAAAGATGAATCCCTAGCTGTTTAACACTATCTATTCAGCCATACTTCTTGCCCAGGATAGATATTTTGCTTTTAAAATTACACATCCATACTTTTATCAAGGCAGTTAACTTTATGGTATCCTCGTACATCCCAGTGAGAAGCAAAGGATTTTGATCATAAATAAGAAGCATATATTCCATGACCCACTGCATCTTCCACAAGACCAGTTGAAAAACCAAGGCAGTTAATAAAATATTAAGAGATTCTAAGCATATAGTAGCTACTAGAAAAACTAGTATGAGAAATGTGCCAGCCTAATTCCATTGTAAAACACCGGAAAAAAAAAAAAAAAAACTTAAAATTTTAAAACATATTTTTTTTAAATGTGTGTGTTACGAAACTTTTCTTTATACTATTATTCAAGTGAGGAAACTACCATGGAAATTCATTAAGGCTTCACCCAGGCTGGTCTCTAATTAGGACTCTTGTGCTCTGCAAGCCGCCATGTTAGTGTGGGGTCTCCTGCACTGGGAGGTGGGGGGCTGCCAGAGGTGGATCTCTCTCACAGCTTGGCAACAAGCTGCTCCTCACTGGGAGCTTGAAACAAGCCCCCAAACTATTTCAAACTTTGCAGAATTTTACCCCTCTAACACACCTTAATGCACCATAACCTTTTAAATGTCACATCTCAAAAATGTCGTTTCTTCAGCATATCACACAGGGAGAAGAAGTCCTGCATTTCAAAGTTAAAATTATAATAATAAAATAATTTGTCCTGCATTGGAGAATTCCCCTCTGCCTTAGTTTACTATTTATAAACCACCAGTCTGGGATTAATTATTATAAATCCTTAAAGCCGAAAAGAAGATTTTAGGCATGTTATGCTATGTATAATCTATACCGTTACCACAGTGCAGCTCAAATGCACTTTGTGTCCTATTTCTGGTGGTCACCTTTCAACATTTCCACATTTTACCTACAGTAAATTTTACTCCTTGACAGAAATCATTTCTTACTCTTTCCAAACACCAGGGCGCCCACCCGCCATGGCACTGCACAGAGGGAGCAGTGCCGCCCGTAGAGCATGCTCACCAGGCACCCCGCCTCTCAGCCAGTAACTGATGTCTGTCCCATCTGCGCCATCGTAAACCTCCGTAACGTTGATGGGCTGCAGCAGAGTCATGATCTCTTTCACAACGTCCCGAGCTTTCGCGTCACCGGTAAAACCCAGTCCAGATGGCTTGAAGGTGCCCTCATCAGACTCCATAACGATATCAAAGTTGGAGATATTTTCCTAAACGTGTAAGGAAAGAAGACACTCTTTTGTGATTGCTATTTTACCTGGCACCATACACTGGATTCTAGATGTCAGTGTGAGCATACCATAAATTCATTTAAGAAGAAGCAGAATGCTTCCTGTGACTGTGTATATACCAGCATAAATGAAGGGACCTAAGCCTTCTATATGAAAATGCTGAAATAGTTCAATTCTGAGGTATCGATATTCTTTAAGAGTCACAACATGACTGGCCTGCTGTCCCCAGACACTTGCTTTAAGACTTCTGAAGTGCCACGTAGAAAGGCAAGCCATTACCACTCCATTTCAGTTTTCACTTGCAGCTCTCACTTTCTTCTCAGACCTGAAACTCAGAAATTCTGTTGTGGGAGGGGGGGATATGCAGTCAGGTTGGCTTTAAAAATAGATGCATTTAAAGCTTGCTTAGGCTGTGAAGGACTTTAAAAAAAAAAAAAACAAAACAAAAAACAAACAGATGCTGCCTCTTCAGAAATACATTATTTTCAACATACCATGTAGTCAACTCTGACTTTGGTTGGAGGAATGAAATGCCAAGGTTCCTCCTGACCTGAAGGAATAATGTCTGTTTTACAGGAAGTTCGTGTCTACAAGGTAAAACCTTAGAGGAGTCATGAAATTTTAAGATTCTGTGTATAATAACATTTGCTTTTAGTGTTCACTTGGAATATTCTTATTAGCTAAAAGAACAAAAATTAGCATCCAGAGCCATTTATTTGCTTCCCATACACTCACAACAGTCAGTCACAAAGGTTTAATTGGAAGAAAATACCTACAGACTTTACATGAAGAAAGGTCTCACTGTTTCCGAGAGGCATGTTAACTTTTTTTGCAAACTGATACGGTCTACAGCTGGGTCAGGCAGCAAAAAGCTCTACTTCAGACTGTCTTGAATGTGACTACGAGAATTTACTGCTGGTTTTACTCCTATGCCCGGATTTCATTCCAGAAATTTATGGCTGTCATGGGTCATTACAAGAAAATTGTTACAAGAGATGTGTGATAGAGGTGAGTAATGGATCCATGTCATTAACAGTTTACATAAGCCAACAATTCAGTAAAGAATTCTTCCACATTTTTCTGGCTATAAAACCAGATATGAACTGCAGGTGGCTGTGAATGTGACATTCATGTAATTTTTCAGAAGTTCTTTATAGAATTTGCCAAGAGCTGTATTTTATACTCTGCATTCCCAAAACATTTTCTCTTTCAAGTGAAACAAGTTCTAACATAGCAGAGGTATTCACTTCTAACTTAGAAATATATCTAGTGGTTAAAAAAATCAATACCAAATATTTGCATATGGTGAAGTAACTGTAAATGTTATACCTTAAAATAACCAATCTACCTATCCACCTACCCAACTACTGGAAATCAAGGTGGAAATAACCAAAGTTGTCACTTTGGCAATCACTCTTTTTGTACAATGAAAAAAAATCTTCAGTTTGTAAAAGATTTAATGTAAAAAATTAGAATACTCATGGTGTCTAGGCCTATCATCAAATGCAGTATTACAGGTCATGAGCCTCAACAAGAAATCATGATTCACTAACCCTCTGAACACAGCTGGAGAGCAGCAGGCCAAGAAAAGCACACTGCAAGTTAAAAGGGACCAATAATGCTCCAAAGTGACACACACAACAGAGAGAGTAGCTCGAAATTTAAAACTTCTTTATACTACAAGCCCAAGTAGCAAGACCTAAGGAAGACAATATACGTTTTGGTGTGCTGGTGAATTGCCAGTGAAAGCTAACTTAATTATAGTGAGCCCTGAATAAATACCATGATAGAAATCATTCAGAAATGGCTTTTGGCTGAGTCTTCAAAGCAGGACTTCTGCTCATTTTTAGAGAAGCTGCAAGGAGTAGAAGCAATAAAGCAAGTGAAAGGGACTATTTAGGGCAGCGAGGTGAGGAGAAGAGCAAGCACAGGAACAGCACAGATACCAAGAAATCTCACCTACCACTCCAAAGAACAGAATTCCTAAGTTCCAAAACTTCATAAATTGCTAGTATAGCAGCATTACTGCAGTCTTGAGTTGTATTTCCTCATATAAATGTTTGCATGTGTTTTCAATATGAAGCTGAGAAAACAAACCACCCACAATATGTTACACATATTCTTGCTCTGCAAGAAAGCTATTCAGTTCTGAGAATGTGCTGGAATGGCACGAAAACAGGATGCCCTGGAGAAAGCAACTGGACTCATTGGGGGACAAAAAAGAAACAGGACACAATTTCAACTACCACGTGTCCTTGAGAAAGCTTTTCCCCTATTTTGTCCACTTAGAAGATAAGGTTAATAGTAAAACTATTCACTGTCGAGTTTGAAAGCTTCAATCTCAAATAAAGGGGGTCAGGTTGGTTTCACCATACCCGTTTTTGTACACGTGTATTGGTGTTTCTACTTACACAGGAAGAAATAGGTGCTGGAATATATGCTACAGGGGAGATGCTCTGTTGCTCTACGGTGCAGGAGTAACTGCCACTTAGTAAAGTGGGGCAAGATCGCACACTGCTCCCTTGACTCATGCAAGGGAACAGCACAACAAACTAAATAAAATAACTGCAGGCTCAGCCTTTTCCCTCATTTTTCTTTACAGCAAATGCATCATTTAAAAAAGCATTTTAAACTCAGTACACAATTTTTTTTCAGAAAGTAAACCCATTTGCTGCGTCTTGATACTGTGTCACTTCTCTTAGCACATACAAGAAAATTAAATTTTGGTGGTGTAACCTAACTCTCTGAACATCAAAATAAACTCTTATCCTTTATCTTCCCATGGCTCAGTCACAGAAAAGGTCACCTCTCTTTATCTGATCATGTTTAGCTCTTTGATCGAATTTTTAAATGAAACATTACAATAAATACTGCATGGGAAAATTGGCTTTCTACAGCTCGCTATTTTCATTGAATACGCAAATAGGCACGATCTTTGCCAATACTTCTCCTATTTTTAATTTCTTCCTTTTAATTCCTTTTATTTCTGTTTTCTCTCTAAACAAACTATTTTTATCTGTTAAGCAAAACTAAAAATATTAGTGCTTCTCATCTCTAGCACAAACACTTGAAAACATGAAATTACAGTCAGATCTTTTCAATTAAGAAAACAAACTCTTGTCATACGCATGACTGGTACTTCTGTTGATGAGAAACATTCTATCGAGCGTAGCCACTGGCAATCCCAAGCAGGTATACCCTACAGGCACTACTCATTCAGTCAAAATCTCAATTGCTAATTCTTACCAAATGGTAAACTAGACTCCAGCACCTCATGACTAATATACTGAGTCGCTGAAGGCAATTCCTCTTACCTAGCTAAAGCAATGAGATACCTGAAAGGATAAGGGAGGGAACAGATGTCCTAAAAGCCTTCAGTAATTTGGGGCTATTTAAAATATAAAGTTATTACTTGTCCAATAGCTCATTTACTGGTTTTCTTTTTTATTCTCCTGAGAAAAATCATCACCTTACAGGGAAAAGACTGAAGTCTGTAATGGCAAAGCACGGTCCTTGACTAATAGTTAATTTGTTCCAGTAATAAGGGACATCAGTTAGTCCAACAGTGCATATTCAGCTTTCTTTTATTGATTTACACTTAACTTTAGGAAGCAGCAACACTTGTACTGTTGTTTTCCAGTGTTTGACTCAGAGCAGTTGGTATCCAAGTATAGCATGGCAACAACCGTGTGGCAGAACTTAGGGTGAAATGACAGTCAGCCCACTTGCAGTACTAGATTTATGTTTAAATCAACACCCAGCTTTTTTAGGCTGGGAACTAAGACTACAGGAAAGACTAGATAAAACATTGGAAACACCTAAGTGCATCTGACAGCTGGAAAAGAAAAAATAAATAATATACTCTAAGTATTTAATAACATATAAACATGGTGTAGTGTAATTCTGAGTTGCTGTTTAGGATCAAGACTATTTAATGAAGCAAAATAGCATAAATGGAAACCAGAGAAAACCCATCGGAACAGCTGTTAGGAAGCAGAGATGTGCCAGCATCAAGGCATAATAACCACCAGCCACAAGTGTGATCAAAATACACTCTTTGAATACAGAGAGGGAAAATCAGGAATGGCGGGAGTTCAGTTTTTTGTTAATTACCCCATCATTATATGGAAGAAAGCTGCTGTAAAGCTGAAGATTAACACAATTTTTGATAGATTACAAGATATGAATACAGCTCATGCTTTTGTTAAAAGATAAAATATTTTTCTGCCATGTTTTGTGGGAAAGCAGTCTGTAAAAAGGTCCACAGGTTTCACGGCTTGTTCTCTGTCAGAGTTATGGAGCTTTGACCTCAAGAAGCCAATGACAAAAGTCCCAGTAACTTCAACAGCCCTGGAGCAGGATTTATTAGGATTTCACTCAGTAAAAACATACTACTAGCTTGTCCTGCCTTGTACAATACCACTACTGTTTCCTCTGCAACCACGTGCCAGCACTTACAGAGATGATCATTCAGTATTGTAAGTCTTCTGAAATGACAGACAAGTAAAAACAGACAGCTCTGAAGACAGCAGCAGGCTAAGTAAGGCATGCATCAGATTACCTGACGCCTTGTCTTGCAAGGCCTGTTCTTTGACAAAGAGGCATATCAAAGAGAAGCACTCTTTCTGGAAAACGTTTCATAACTTAAGCCCTTCTACTGCTCACATACGAGGGTATCAAAACAGTGGCTATGACTGAATGATTATCCCACCACTGTCCGTCTTGGAAAGGTTTTAGGTTTTCATTTGAAAAAGGCAACACCCAAAATTTAAAATTGAGGTTTCCATCCTTCAACCAGAGCCGATTTTTACTCTTTCAGTCAGCAAATGAGTACTTTTGTAACTTCCAATAAAAGATGAAAATAAACTGACAACACCTTAGAAATTATCACAGCACACACATCATTAATATTTCCTGGTTTTATGCAGAATGCTTTTAGGTTCTCATCTGGGTAAGAGGTGAAATGTTAAAATGAAAAGAAGTCAATGAGGAGAAAGCTCACTATGGTGAGTCAATGAGAAGTGACAATTTTCTGTCCTGAACAACTACAAGAAGTTTGGATAGGAGCCCAGCCTTCTTTCAGCAGAACATCCCAAAACACCAAAGACCTCTGCTCGAGTGCATCTGCCTGGTGTATGAAAATAGAGCAGCTATCCTCACACTTCTCCACCAGTTCACATTTCAGACAGCATCTCTGCTACTCACATGAAGGAAAGGGAGGAAAGATGCAATGACAAAGTTGTCCTCCTGATAGTAAACGTTTATGAAATTTGCCTGCACTGAATGAAAACTAGGTGGGCAGGAGACACGCTGTAATGACTGATTCTGGGTCTTCCCTGCTTCAGGCAGGGCAAGGAATCAACCCATTTTTGTGTTTTAGCAACCTGGATTTCCATAGGAATGTGGCACTCAATATTAAGAACTATGAATTCCTACTGACCTGGAACTGGTATAATATATAACTGTATAATTACGCTTTCCTGTGCTTAATATAATCAAGGGTGCTAGTGGTTATTAACTGTGATTCTGGAGAATACAGTGCAATTATTTTCTTTTTTGCAGTTTTTTAACTGAACATTTCTCTTTTTATGCCTTTATTCCTTTTCTCCATGAAAGGGGTCAACAGGGAAGCAGTGGTCAAAACAAGCAGCAGTAATTTTACAGAACTTTTGATTACAGACAATATTTCCTCAGAATAGTCAATAGGCAAATGGTCAACATATTTCAGTGGGATAAAAGCACTTGTGTTAAAGTCTTTGATTTTTTTGGTTCAAATCAGACACAAACCCATGTCTCAAGTTCCGCAGAGTACTCGGTACCTTCAGAAATAAAGAAGATGTTGAAATACATGACTTTTCTGAAAACTCTGGTTTTGAGAAACCAATATTTTATGGGAAAGAATCATTTTACCTGAAAGCAAAAGGAATTTTTTTTTTTTATATTTGCTTCTCAGAGGATTTATCTCATTAGCAAATCACAGTAGAAACCTCATGTGAGCATCCACGGAGGGGAGTACTTAAATTAGCAACAGTCCTAAATTAGCAACCAGCTTTTCAGAAAGTCCTGTTTTCAGACCCAGTGTAGACAAAATATCAAATTTTCTTGGTAATAAACATGAAAAGGAAACCATCGTAAACATCAGTGATTAGTATTTTTCATTAAATTAAACCTTTATTAAAAAGATAACACAGTGTATGGCATCCACACCAGAACTTTAGGTAAATGCTGTAAACATCATTAGGACAGGAATAAAAGCATGCAGAAACACTTTAAGAATGCTTTCTCTAATGCAGTTTGAATTAAATTTATAACACATTAATGCCTTGAAGGATCACAACAAAGTTACTGAAGTAAATTTGAATGTGGCCTAGGATTTCCTAGTGTTCTAATTACAAAATATATTTGCTCTCCCAGGAGACTGTATGCAATACTTCTATCCCAAAATAAATATTATCAGCCATTCAGAGCCCCTTAATTCATCTGGGCAAACAACGGTAACCTTTTCTTCATGGTACCCGGATCTTTCACAGAACTAGTCCAAAGCAGCAAAAAGGAGGTCAGACACTTCATTACATATAGTTCTCTCTCTCCTCATAGAGACAGCATAAGAGTAAACACTCAAAGAGCTTAAAAATGCTACTGGGGGGCACTCAGGTACTGTTGCTAAAGGCTGTAGAAGAATCTGTAATGAATAGTTGCAGCATGAGATCCTCCAGAATTATTAAACCATGTTCCTCCAGCTTCTTCCATTCAACTTGGAAAGGAAAGTAGCAGCTGCAAAATTTCACATTTTTGAAGCTATTTATTTTCTGCATGTAAGAGCCATGCTCAGCAACTGGGTCACACACCAAGCACTGGGGAAAGACTTCAGATGTAGTGTCAAATCCCAAGATCTTGAGCCTGACTTACACTTAGATCCTTTCATTTCACTACACTCCTTTAAGATAAGGAGTCTTTACTGTAAAGGAAAATAAAGCCTTTTTCAAGTCTGGGATTAAATCTAATTATCAGTTAACAGTTAAAAGCATTGATCATTTTAGCAGGTATCTCCTTTAGGAACAAAGGTGCTGGTGATTCCCCTTTGGAGGCTTCTACCTGAGCCGGTCAAAACTGAGCAGGTGCTCTGGGATGTACTGGTGGGTGGCAAGTACCCCTGCACGACTGGCAGCCCTGAAACTGCTGGATGATACTTGGCTGTCAACTCTTGGAAATTACTTAGAAAACTCATACAAAGGAAAAAACAGATGAGGACCATGAGATGCTCTCCAGAAAAATATGTCACAAAATGAAAGCGCAGTTGCATGAATAATCTGTGTGTCTGAGTTTCTCCTGACTACAGCTGGGCAAACATGCTTTTCCTAAGCATCTGCTACTGGATGCTATCAGAAACGGGAGACAGCATTAGACTGAGCTTTTGGTCAACCCAATATGCCACCTCTCATATTCTCATAAAGCTCTGAACAGCCAATATACACTATCATTTTAATTCAATAATTTATTAAATATTTAATAATCAGAAACTGTAATAATAGTCTCTACAGAAATACTTGAGTGATATAAATAATGCTATTACCCAGGGATATGAGCTAATTATTGGCACTGCAGTAAAACCACTATGCTGCTGCTATTTGTTATTTCTGCCGTTAACTTAACCACTTTCTAGCAATGGCAACCCACAAGAACAGATGAGAAAGACAGACCTGAAATTAAATTGAAAGAAATAATAAATAAGCTAAAAAAGTAAGAGTATTTGTACTTGTCCAGGGCTATATTGTCTTCATTTCTTCTCCTTTGCCACATTTTCACTGACACAAGGAGGTAATTTACTATGTCAACAAAATCCATGTCTGCCTGTGCTGAATTACTGCATTCATATTTCTACTTGTTTGTAGCAAACTAAAGTCATAATAAGCCCAGCTATGTAGATGAGTCATACAGGCCATCTTTCATTTAACAAGACATCTTTAAATACCACTCTTAGTTAACTTGTACTCATTATCATCAGCAAGCAGTGTTTGTTCCATGCTACCCTAATTGCCAGAAATTTGCTCAAGTAAATCATTAGAAGGTTAAGTTATTTTTCATGCTAAATATAATGTACAGTATTAATCAGATTGATTTTGTTAGTATGAGTAATGCGATGTTCTATAGTCGTATCAATTTATAATCATGCCAGATCACATGGCAGAGGGGAAACAAGAACAACAAACAACAGACGGATGTAATTTCTGCTTAAATCCTCCATGTAAATGACAAACTCTTGTTAAGTTAGACTCGGCTTTGCAACATCCGGATGGAATTGCTTCAGCAGAGCAAAAATTGAAGCACATCTTTGTTTTTCAATTTTTTTAAAAGCAAAGTAATGAAATATCTTTCAAACAGCACCCAGCCGGGCTTTATGTTTCCCTATTTGATCCTTAAGCCTGCTTTTTTATATTACTTCTGATTATAAATCCTAGAGACCATGGTGAAATGCAGACATTTTGACAAAAGATGAGATATGCATGAGACACTTTAACGTGTTGCTGATAACACCACCGTATAGGACGTAGCCTATTGTTCAACATGGAAACCTACAGAGGTGATGACAAATTTCTCATGAGAGGTGTGCACTAGGCACGGAGCATCCCTCCAGCTCCTCCAAAATGCACTTCTGTACATGAGAAAGATTTCCTTCTCATGCTCTGTATTCCAGAACATTTTG
>NW_008603321.1:0-9738 GCF_000691845.1 Merops nubicus | reverse complement strand
TGGTCTAGGGTAAGCCTGCTGAAGGCCAGAGTACCAGTGGTAAATCCAGAGTCCTTCATACATACTAAACTGAAACCTGCCACCTCCCTGGAGCTCCGAAGGCAAGTGCTTAGGTACCTCTTCCAGACAAGAGAGCTGAGCTACCCCTATAATTTGGAGATACAAGGAAGAGTTACATTATATATCAGCAGTTAAATATACTTCTTTGTAACGTGAAACAATTTAGTGGGAAATAATTGACTGTTCATCAGTTAGCCAGAAAACCACAACCACTGTAATGCTATCTCTGACAACTCTATTGCAGGTAAAAACTGATTCAGTTTTGTTCATCACAACGAATTTGATTCAAAGTGAAATTTGCATGTATTTGTCCTGATAGGCTGGTTACCATTAAAAATGTACTCTTAGGAATTGCTTGTAGGTCTACTTTCATACTACTCCACAGCAGGTTACATCCTAAATACATCTGCATTCATCTTGTCTCTCCCTTAGATATATTAACCATTGCTGAGAGTAATGCTACTATATTGGGGAAAATAATAAAAGTTTACTACTTTAGCCAATTTATACATGTACAGCATAATTTTTCTGGGACCCCCTCCCCATATTCCAAAGACTTATCTCCAAACTAGTTTTATGCAACTGCCCTTTATGTCATGATGTAATTTGAAAAGGCAGTTGTTGGTAGGAAAGGCAGATGTGACAATGCATAATATTTTTATCCTGATAATCAGTCATACAGTTTGTGTGTTCTGTGCAACATCAGAAATCAGTCATTTAAAATGTTCCAGATCCCATAAAACCAGTAACTGGCAAAGAGTATTTTAGATTATGCACTATGAAGATAAGATAGCAAAGTTTTTTCTTTGTGTTACTTTACATTTTACATTGTGAAATAATACAGGAGAATGCAATGAAGCAGAAATATATAAAAATATAATAGCATTTATTGATATTGCATGTCTTATATGTGGACAATTGCTCATTCTCAGAAAGTTAGCTATGTTTGAAAGCTATGGCAGATGACATCACAAAATATCTGTTTCAGAACAGTTTTGTGACACAATGTATTAGTTCAAGTGGAACACATATATGTGTGGCCAAATCGCTTTCTGTTAAATGTAAAACAAAGTGTAGATTCATTATAAAAACCAGAAAATATACTCTCAGGCAGAAATGGAATCACTACTTTCAGTTACATATTAAGCTGAACATTCTGATGAAAATAATATGCAAGTTACAAGACTAAGGAGAGAAGTCCTGTCAAGTAAATCATCTGAAGACATCATTTACCTTGTGCAACTGATAGTATTGCTCAGCACCAACTCCCCCTTGCTCTTCTCCTGTCCATAGTACCAACCGCAGCGTCCTTTTTGGGCGAAGTCCTAAAACATAATTTTAAATATTGTTTTTAGCACTAAATATCCATTTTTTGCATTGGTCTCCACCCTCCAATGGATAAAAAGCCTGGGTTTCCATTCAGTCATCTCTATCTTCACCAAACACAACCTTTGTCAAGTGTGGGCTTTGTTGTTGAGAATACTCTCTGCTTGTTTGGTGGGAAGTACTGAGGTGTGGGGAGAGAGTCCAAGCAAGGAAGGAGTGGGCTGTTGTGGTGCTGCTACCAGTTCAGGCAGCAAAAGAGATGCACATTTCAGGGACATACTGCTGGTGTCTGAAAACCAGAACATAACTACCTCGATAGATTTCTAAGACATGCAGCTGTGACTGTGGTGGCCTGTAGTAGGTAACATGCATCCGTTTTCAGCAGACCCAAATAAAATTTTAATGAGAATTACTATTGCTTTGTCATGGTTAATTTATTACAATGAATTGAAAATGAGCTGCTGGATTTTTATGAGAAATGTTTACCCATGTCATGAACTGAGGGGCTCTGAAATATTTGCTTTTTATCAGTGAAATGAAAAGCAACAACCTGTACTTTGGAATCTGAAATACAATCGGCTGCTGAATGTATGCATGGGCTTTTCACACAAGGCAAACACAAGGCCATTTTCTATTTTGCTATGGTAAGTTCAGATAAATTCTCACATAAATTTAGAGGCCATTTGTGTCATGGCAGAACTGAACAGACAGAAGTTGTTGCCTTTTATTTATTTGATGTATTCTATTCATAGAATCATAGAATGGTTTGGGTTGGAAGGGACCTTAAAGATCTAGTTCTAATCCCCCTGCCATGGGCAGGGACACCTCCCGCTAGACCAGGTTGTCCAAAGTCCCATCCAACCTGACGTCCAGGAAGAAGGCACCCACAGCTTCTCCAGGCAACCTGCTCCAGTACCTCACCACCCTCACAGTAAAGAATTTCTTCTTTACATCTAATCCAAATCTACCTGCTTTCAGTTTAAAGCTGCTACCTCTCATCCTAGCAGTACGTGCCCTTGTAAAAAGTCCCTCCCCAGCTTTCTAGCAGGCCCCCTTTAGGTAAAGCAGAGGTACGTTCGTAATATCACAACATACAAAACAATGAAGCCAAATCTCCAGCCCACCTCACCAAGGCTGTGAAAGAAGCTTTGTTAGGAGATGCCTGAAACAGGGAACCAGCATCTCCTGCCTCCTCCCAGGCAAAAATCAAGATGCTTTACTCTGCCACTGCTGCCCTAAGGAGGACTCAGGTCAGTGATCAGGGGCATCACATTTGGCTTAGACAGGCTGTAACCCCAGCTGATCCCTCCAGGAGCATGGGAAGGTCTCAGCTCAGTTGTTGGGGAAGAAGTTTGAGATTCTTATGGCCCCCTCCCAGCCCATCATTGCATCTGTTCGTTAAAGGTGGGGAAATAAAAAAACCCTGATGAGCATCTGTCTTCCCAGTCCCAGAGACAGTGTATTGGCTTTTGCAGTCAGATTAAATGGGCAAGTTAAATAAATAAACATATCTAAGCTATTGAGGCAGTTATTTTAAATACAAAACAAAGTCTACAGAGGAAAATTTAATTTCCTCATTATCTTCATCTGAAAGTGATAAGTATTTATCTACCTGTTATTAAAATCACAGCTATTCTGAACAAAGAACATCAAAAAACCCACTATTCACAAGTAAAATTGCAATGAATATTCTCAATGCATGTTTTTATTAAAAAACATGGAGTACTGTACTTAAGTTATACTTTTATTTTTTTTATGAAGTTTAACTATTTTGGCTTGCTTCTTAAAAGTTACCAGTTCCTAAGCAAGATATCATCTCCACAAAATCAGAAGTCTTGTAGATCACAGCCCAAATATATATTAAAAAGTCATGATAAAACAGCAATTGGACTAAAAAAACTATGTTCTGTGATGGGTGTACCATAGGGGAGTATGTAGCAAATTTTAAAATGAAGGAAAACTGTTTCACAAATAAAATAATGCTTCTTTCCTTTTTTTTCTACATAAATGACGTATCATATAGTCTTAAAAAGAAGTGGCTATCAGGAGGAACAATAATCTAGAATTACCCATACTATTTAAATAGAACATTTCGGCAAAGTGTAGCAGGCTATAGAATCATAGAATCTTAGAATGGTTTCAGTTGAAAGGGACCTGCTCTAGGTGGCCCTGCTTTAGCAGGGAGGTTGGACTGGATGATCTCTGGAGGTCCATTCCAGCCCTACCATTCAGTGATTCTGTGATCTTAATCTTTGGAGGTCTCTTCCAGCCCAGACATTCTGTGATTCTATGATCATCTGGTTCCAACCCCCCCCTGCCATGGGCAGGGACATCCCCCACTAGACCAGGTTGGTCAAAGCCCCTTCCAACTTGGCCTTGAACACTTCCAGAGAGGGGGCATCCACAACCTCCCTGTGGAACCCGTTCCAGTGTTTCACCACCCTCAGAGTAAAGAACTTCTTCTTTACATCTATTCTAAACCTACCCTCTTCCAGTCTGAACCCATTACCCCTCATCTTATCACTACAAGCCCTTGTTCCTCCCCGGGTCACTCACATCTGAGGCTATGTAACCCAATGAAAGTTGCAGGGCTCAGCACCTGCTCAAAACCACTGAAATCCCAGTTTCCACCTTACTGCTGCATCCCAATAAAGAGAACAGCAGGGGTTTACAGGAGGATGACACTGAAAAACTCATACCTGGTATGCAAATAAACTATTCTTTCTAAGTTCACGTATCTAAACCCAAAACAACTATAGATACTTTTCCAGCTATAGATTAATTTACAAATCTCCAATTCCTCTCTACCTTACCCTTAATTGAGAAACAGTCACAGTCTGCCACAAAGGTGCACTTTACTGATCAGCCTCTACATTCCTATGGTTTATCTCAACCATAAGAAAATACTCCATCACCTTGGCTCCTGAGTTAAAGGATGAAATAAAATAATCTATATGGTGATCTATGACTAAGGAAATGTGTACAGTAAATACACCAGGACACTGGCTGGATTTTACTACTTCAGTGCCGGAGTGGCTGCTCACCCTTTCGTTGTCCTTGGGTACTGCAAACACTTCAGTCATACTAAGATGCAGTTCTTATTCACTCTATTTTCTGCTTCTTTCAGATCATCACTGGGTGCTCCCACTTGGAGATGTCAGCAGTAAGCCCAGATTAGCCAAAATACCAAGTGTTTGAGAAAAAAAGACTTGTAACTAAGCTTTATTAAATAATCAATTTTATTTCAACCTCAACTACAATGATGTATTTTGCCAAAAGCTTTCTTTTCATAACTTACGTAAAAGATAATTGTCCACAAACAGCACAAAGGTGTTACACACACACATATGTGTATATACACACATTTTACACTCATTTTAAATCTCAAACGGGTATTTTCGAGACATGATAGTGTTTACTAAATCCACACATACGCTCACACATATGGATGATCTTCCTGTGATTAGATACTTACCAGGATGCTATACATTTTGTGTCCTACGTCTTGCTCGTGCTTGATAGAACTGAGACATTCTCACACAGTGAAACCAAAATGTATGGTTTGGTACAAGCACAGACAAATTGTGCTCATCTGTCACATGTAATGTAAAAAAATAAACCTGCTTCACCCTCAAGAGACCAGATAAGCCAGGAGGGAGAACTTGAATTGTATCCTCTTTTTACATCAAAATAGAGATCAGTAGTGTAAATACTAAATTTTCGTCTGTAAAAAATTTTGCCATTTTATAAACCTAAATCCTTTGTGATGAGGAGGATTAAGTATAAAGAGTTATTTTCTAAGAACACAATGTAAGATGGCTAATCAGACTTCTTCAAGAGATGTCATCATGTTGTTATAAGAACAATCAGCTCTTGAAAACACAGAAAACACTCCATCTTTTTGATAAAGGGCTTTTCCCCCTGCAAGTCAAGGCACTGAGATCACCCACAAGCAAAACAAATAGCTGCTCAACTTACACGAGGCATATAAGCAAACTGCAAATGGATGTGAGTAGAGTAACAGGTAAAGTATTTTAACTTGCATTTAAAGTGATAAAATCCTATCTTTTTGGTATTCATTTCTAAAATCTGTTTCTATTTCTGCAGCCTGAAAGCTGCATTTATTTCCCATGCCTCCTGATTTCTAAGAACATTCATAAGAAGTTGCATTAGCTGAAGACAAGTGAAGCTCCCTAGCAGTGCAAAGACGGAGCTGAAGCTCATTTGTATCCAATAAAAAGGAAAATTACTGTACCCTTCCACCATATGCTCTGAAACTGTAAAACCTATGAAGTTTCTTAGAACTTTGCCAGCTTCACCCTCCTAAGACACTGCATAAATAGTCCAGCAAAGCCGTGATGTGCTCATCAAAGTAGAACAAATTGCACTACCCTTACTCTCTAATATTACCTAAGCCACTGATGCATTTGCTTCAGGAGCTATTAGGGAGAGGTATATACAGATGTATCATCCTCCAGCCTTGCCCACTGCTGCATTTAACCTCACAAGTGATGCATTTTTCCGCATTATCACTCCGTGGCCTGGAATTTCTTTAAAAGGACATTTATAAAAAATACGTTTTATGTATTTTATAGGAGTTATACAAAAATTTGTGACACACACAATGGCACTGCTGACAATGGTTAAATTCCAAATGCACTCCCTACCTTATTCAGGTTTGCAGTTGGTGAGTCCTAGGAAGTTGAACGTGTGACATTAGTTGGGATATTTCTGTCTTCTGAGTGCTTCTCATAAAATGCCCAGAATGTCTACAACCTCTGCCACAGCATTAATTAAAAACAGTACTCCATATTTTGCTAAAGAAGACAAGAATTTATCATCAAACACAGTAGTACAAACTACTTCCATTTCAAGTATCAGCAATATGTTCTGTAAATAAGAATGAAATGGTACCATTAACATGATCTCTGTTAAGATCCTGATGTAATGTCAGTAATGTGGAATACCTCCCTTCCTCCAGCTATGTGACATCAGCAAAATTCCACTTGTGTAATGTGCTTCATACCAGCCAAAATGACTCAAGCAAGACAATGACCTTATCAAGCTCAAACTCTGTGCTTTTAGCAACAGCAGATTATTGTCCATATCCCATTCATTGCTTTTTGGAGTTGAATGTTCTAGCTGGACATCATTAATTTTCTCCCAGGTATACTAGGAAACAGTGATGCTCTCACTTGATACTTTGTGCCACTAATTTATCTTAGAAATTACTCCATTAATAACTCAAAGAGAGCCTTGATACACACCTAATACACCAGTCACCCATGGCTCATTTACATGATGACATTCTGGTTTTAAAAAATTCCTTTGATGACAAGCGGCAGGTTTAGAGATTGAAGCTGGAACACACACATCATCGACAAACCTTGACACATGACTACTAGCCTTTTTCATTAGGTACTTGCACTTTTCTTCATTACTAGCTTGTCCTCATCCTTTTTAATTTACTGCAGTATCAACTGAGTTTGTCTGAAAACAGTGTCTTAGGAAACTGTCTATGTCTTTGTGTTTCACTTATGCTACGCCTCCTGCTTTCCCCACCCACTCTCTTCCTGTTTCTTCTTTGCTGCATAGTTTCCAGGGAAATTTCCCAAGCCTCTTGTGACTTTACTAGCAGCCTTCTGGAAAAAAAAAGGTGAAAAAAAAAAAGCAGTGTCTGGTGCACATTTCAGGGTCAAATTACCTGTATCAATAGTCATTCTTAATTGATCTGTTTTGCATACAACACACTAGCAGTCCTTTTATGCATCATTAAAATCCTCTCCACACTAGCAATGCTCTGTTAATTTTTTTAATCTGGCCAAACATTCAGAGGGTTTTTTTTTCAGTTTCTTTTAGATTCGATCTGCGAAAGTGGAAACTGTTTCACTCATTAACAGATTGGTAAACAGCAGATTTTCTGAAATTTCCAGAATCTCAGCAAATGCTTTATGTGCTGGTTTAATTAAACTGCTGGGTTTCACGGCAAGTTACATATTTTCAGTCTCATTGCATTCTCATTACACTGTCTATTTTTTATATCACTGATATTTTAGTTATAATATTCTTTGTTCTGGTCTAGGCCTCAAGTGAACTATCAAATAAGGTCACTTTCAGCAAGCCACAGTAACTTTAAGGCCTTTTTCTTTGTGTCTAATAGACCGTACACAGTTTTGGTGTTGCAGTCTTCTTTTCCATGGTATTCCCAGAGTAGGAGTCCATACTTAGTCAACAGTTTTGACCTCTGCTAGAGGTCCCAATGAGCTTAGGTCCCAACAAAGTAAGGATACATAAATTCCTAAAATTTGCTACCCCTGATTATATTGCTTTTCTGACAGGTTTTTGATGGCTTTTGAAATAGAAGACAGGAATACTTCAATATTCCCAAGTACTTTAGAGACTATTGCCTAATTTATGTATTCTGTGTCATGGGCAAGCAGTTCTCTAGAGAAAAAGCTCTCACCTCTAGTATCCTGTTTCTCTGGCTAATTTGGGAGATAGATATATAGATAGCAATAAACTGCAAATTCTAGAATGACAGTAATAATGCAATTAATTTAAGTCCAGACTTTTTCCTCTGAAGAACAAAATGAAGTTTCCATTCTAAGCAGGACTTTGGCTTGCATTCTGCTATTAGAAATACAATGCTCTATGATTCAGCTAAGATATATCACTATTTGTGCAGAAAAGTGTCTGTCTAGTTAGACGTTTAATAAAGAATGTCCTGGCTCCGTGTAAAAAGGGGTTCAGAGCAGGACCCACACGGAACAGAACTATGTACTCGCCTCTCCCTCTCCCGAGAGAGAGAAAGAGAGAGAGACACTTTGGAAAAAAAAAAAAAATGAAGTATATTGTTTAACAAGGAACAGAAAACGAAAAAGGGAGGTAAGAAAAAAATATATACAAAGATTTGGGGAAAAGTACAAAAAATAAAATATACAAAACCCTCAGAAATGGTTCCAGGGTCCCACGGAGTGAAAGGAGAACTTTCCTCTCCGAGCTCCAAGGCAGGAGTGAAATTAGAAACCACTCCCTGCCTCTTATCAGAGTGTGTGTGGGAAGGGGAGGGAATACAATGGTTTCACCCCCACCCGGGGTCCTCCCAGTTGCTGGAATGTCACGCCCCCATTCCAAGCCTCAAAACACAACAATACCTTTAAGGACGGAGGTGTTCCTTAAGAGAAATAAGGTCTGTTTTAAAGGTGGACTTGGAGAACTCAGTGCTTTGCTGTTTTAAAGGTGGACTTGGAGAACTCGGTGCTTTGCTGTTTTTGAGACTTTTGCTGACTTCATGACACTACATTAACTGGTGCTTTGTTTAAAACCCTACGTGCAGAAGAGCACATTTGTCAGCATGTGTCATCTGAGCTCTCCCTGAGCTGTGCTACTGGTGGCAGAGGTGACCCCTGGAGAAGTCCTTGCCCTGGCAGCATTGCAGCTTGGCTGAATTGCAGCCTGTCACACCAGACTCTGGGCTTGGCTTCCCTCTTCTTCCCATCTCCCCAGTCAAAAGGCTTAATCCGTGTTTTTTTTTAATTATGAGACTTGCAAATCATTCACAGCTCTTTCCTCTCCAGTCATGTACACCCAGCCCCTTCCTTGGCGTTTCCTCTTGGATATTCCATCACTTTCTTCAAGTACATCTACCTAAAACCTCTCACATTTCCCACCTCCACTCTTCTGTAGATCTGCCCTTCCTGTGCCGAGCTCACCTCAAGCCTTGCTGTCTCCCTCCACACTCTTTGCAGGAGCCTGTCCAAAATGCTGTTCCCACTTTGCAGCTGTGGCAGTGGTGATTCATCTTACCCCCCAAAAGACAGCTCTGAGAGTGCTGCCAGTCTCAGGCAGGATTAAGCTTTGGTACCCAGCTTGACTCCTGCCTTCACTTTAATTTCCCACTCCCGAGCCCCTGACTGTTCTTCTTCCTGTGATGCCACATCTCTTTTCCAAGAGATCTCATTTCTTTTTACTCCAGACCTTCAAGACTCAAAGATTTACTCACTTCCCAGTGGTGTCTTCTGCAAGCACTTTGTCCTCAGTGCTGCAAACAGAACCCCTGTGAACAGAGGAGTATCAAGCAGATTGCATTGTGTTAGGCTATTTTAAGAAGAAAACAATTTTCCTAAGCAAAAAGCTCTTTCTCATGTCTAATTTGAGCTTCACTGGATAGTTAGAAATACATCATAGTCAATTGTAGTCAATTTGTTTAATACTAAAAGGCTTGTTTGAGGTATGTTTTGCCTTACTTTTTGAAGCGTCTTACTTTACTTGCCTTAGATTTTCTCTGTTAAATCGTTATTATTCACTCAAATAAAAAGCATTTCTTCTTTGTTGTGGTTTGAGGCTTGGAAT
>NW_008603320.1:10372-28533 GCF_000691845.1 Merops nubicus | reverse complement strand
TTCTATGATTCTATGATTCTATTTCTTAAAATGCCTGATTTCCTATTTCACTCTGTGTGTATATGCTTATGTGAAAAAAATCAGTGTTGAAGGAATTGGTAGTAGAAGAAATTCCAGTTAAACATTTTATCACTGGATATGGATCACTGGAAAATTATAATGACTTTTATTTTCATGGGGACCAGATCATCCAACATCAGGCAGAAAGGAACAGGGCAAAAAGCAGTCAGATCTAGCAGATCCATTAAAGGACAGAAGGGGAAAATTTACGCCCTGATAAAGATACAAGTCATCACTTACACTTTGATTCTTCAGATCCATGGTGGTGATTTAGGAGACTAGTTTTCCCTTGCAAGCATGGCTAATGAACACAGCCTGGGATTCTTTATGACACTCTTGCACTGCACTTCCTGCATACTTACACCTAAGCGTATTTTGCCTCTTGAACAAGATAGCAAGCTGTCCATTGGGATTGGGTTTGAGCCCTTTCAAACTCCTAAAGTGGGACTGAGAAATTTCTAAGAGGGAGTTTTTGGTTCCCTAAAATTGCCATTTTAACATTGCAACAGAATTGCTTGTTGAGTTTTAGTACTTGAATATTACCTGGCACTGCTTAATTTGCAGTATGAACAAAGCATCGTTGAAAGTCCTAATACTAGCTCAGTAAGACAATGTGTAGACTGTAGAACCTAACATGCGGTACTCTTTGGACATTTCCTCCAAACATTGGTTACGAAAAGCTTGTTACCATGGGCTGACATCCTCACACTGGTTTGAGATGAGTTTGCCCTGCTTGGAGGAAGCAAGTATTTGTAATTACGTCTCTGGTCCAATGCTGCCCTCAGAGCTGACCCTGCTGTACTCTGAGACTGGGCTAGAGTTGTCCTGCAGCCTCTTCCAGCCTGAATTATCCATCCTTTGATGCTATGGCACCTTGGTCCTAAAGCTCATTTTCCATAGACTCACACCATGGCTGCAGATGTGCAAGTATAAAAAGCCGCACAGCAGTGCTTATGTCTAAAAATACCTCTTTTAATTCTTTACTTCACAACTTGTTTTACAGCTGGTACATTCAACACATTGGTTCTGCTTCTGTTAGTTCAGACTAAACTAACATTAATGTGTTCATTGTGTTTATGTGCCTTGTTTTACTAATACATTACAAAAAAAAAATTAATAAATTCAAAATCCAAACCTCAAGTTGAACTCCTAGGACGTATGCTGTTTCTACTGCCATATAATTAATATGAATAAACATCAAGGAATATGAGATTTGTTGGTTTGTTTGTTTGTTTTTCTGTAAGATGTCTTCAAATGTTTTTCTTTAATAATTTCCTGGATAACTACCACTAGGTTTATAGTTGTATAAATCTAATTAGTCATGGATGTTTACCAGCCAATGATTTTCACCTTACTTGCTCTGAATACATATCTACCCTGTATAACTTTTATGTTGTCTAATATAGTGTGATTTTTATTGTTGACATCTGAACAGATGCGTTGCAAAGCACTCAACATTACTTTTATGAAAACAAAAACAAGCCTAGATTATGCACTTATTAAAATACTAAACAGCTGACTTCTTGAAGTGTTTGACTGTGATGATTTCTTAAAAAAATCCCAATAAAAAAATCCCAATTTATCCTGGATAAATATCCCACAAACGAAACTACCAGAAAGAAACCCTATTTTCTTTCTGAACTATGAAGAAAGTGATACATGAAGAAAAAGTCTTTTATTCTGTTTGATTTAGCTTCATTCCTTATGGACAGAAAAAAAGCTGGAACAGCTTTTCAAGAACGGGAAGTTAAAGAACTGCCAGTCAAAACTGAACACAAGAAGCTCACTGAGTTTTCAACAAAGCCCGTCTCACAAGCTGAAGGTATAAGAGGCAAAAATCAAGGGCTAGATTTCCGATGTGATGACTAAGAAATGGTACATATTTTATACAGCCAGGACTTAGTAGAAGTTGACAACTTATTAATCTCTTATAAATTCCTCTAGAAGACAATAATAATGTTTATATAACATAATAAATAAAACAAGGCTACAGCTGAAATACTACTTCAATTAACACTGCACTGAAATGTGCATCTATTTCAAGAAAGCCTTTGTAAAATGTCAAACCCTGGGAAATTTCTAGGTGCAATTCAAGACTAACTTGCTGCCTGCAGAGCCTTCAACGTGTTTTTTTTTTTCTCTCAGATAGTTTAAAATTCCCACATTATAAAAAAAACACCCCAAACTCTCAAAGATATTTTTCTTTTAAGTGCCTACAAAGGCTTTCATATGAATAAGAAGCTGGAAATGCTGAAGCTGTTTATTTAAGAGAGTGAGATGTGAGGGTCATTTGTCTAAGTGATCTAATTAAATTTTTTTAGGATATTTTTGCAGTTGTTGGACTCTGTGTATGGCAGTTCTAAAACTCACTGAAAACTCAGCTTTCACATTATTTTTGATTACATTTTTAAAATATAAACATAATTATCTTTTGATGAGTCTGCAGTGTCAGATTTCATAACTTCATAGAAGAGATGAACCCAATTCCTGTAGAAAAACACCTGAAGAAAATCAGAGATAGAGCTTTTCGAGGTGGTTTAACCAGCTTTCCTCTGATATTTTTTGCTGTATGGTCTCAGTCTAACTTTGCTGATTGTCCTTCATACAGACATTTCTTTGCAAGTAATTTCTTTGCTCTTTTAACTTAACTGCATGATGTTGAGGCACACCACAGCTCAAGGTTGGTTTTGGGGTCTTTTTTTTTGTTTGTTTGTTTGCGTGTTGTTTTTGGTTTGGTTTGGGGTTTTGTTTTTTTTGTTTTTTTTTTTTTTAATGTGCCTCTCTACCATGTAATTTATTTACCCCCCAGTGAGAGAAAGTGGGTTTGAACAGTCTATTATCCACTTGGCATGCAGAATATCCAGATGTATATTGAGTACTTAGATTCGTACTGCTGCTCCTGTAAGAGCTTGAATTAATTAATTTTAGAATTTAATAATTTCCCTGGGATTTTTGAAGGAGCTCAAGCTGTGACTGCGTCATCAGCTAAATGGCATAGGGTAGAAAAATCCAAGATACGCATTTATCTGAAGTGGGAACTTAAAATTTTCAAATCTCTGCCATATAGCCAGAAGATGGGAAGTCTTTGGACACTATCAGAGCTGTTGTTTCTCAGAACTCCTTTGCGTGTTTCATAATAAAATTTGTTTCAAATTTACTTTTTGGAAAACTTAAAAAAATAGTCAGGATACAGTATTATTTATCATTATACTCAGAATAAAGTAGTCATTCTTCACAGTTTCTTACAGAAACATATCCTTCAATCAGTTTCTATGGAGTCATAAGTGTAAGGAAATTTATAGAGAACAATCATCCACCACCCACCATAACTCTCCTAAATTAAGACAGCAGACTTCAGAGGAAGTAATTTTCTACCTAACATAAAATTTAAATAGAATTTAAGACTTTTGGCCACACTATGTTGTGCCTAAAAAACATATGGTCTTAAATTCAGGGAGCAAAAATGCGCGTATATGGAATAACTGTGGGAATGGAAGAGGCTCAGTAGAATTTCCAGCTGAGGAACTTTCTGAATTATGCTTTTAAGGGGAAAAGAAAATATTTTCCTGTACTTTCCCATTTCTACTTTCTTACTTTGCAACAGATCCAGTAGTTGTCAGTGTCTGAAGTGGCATACCTAAGCAGATGCAGCTTTGACCTTCTTCTTCTAAGGCTAGACTACCCCAGAACAGACAGATTTGCTGTGAAAGGGAAGAATGTTCGCTGGAAATAGCAAGAAACTTGGAACTCAGATTTTGTTGCAAGAGCATCTACTTTTCATTGAAAAAGCATGAAGAAATTTTTGAATCCATTGACATCTATTATTACTACATGGTTATCAGTGTTTTATTTGCAACCTTTCACGAAGGTTGTAAGGAAAACTATTAGTATAAAGGATATTACAGCAATTCTTGCAATGATGGGCTTCATTGGAATATTGATTTCAGTAACTTTTACACTCCTTAAATCAGAATCATTGGTCAGGAACCAGTACCTGTACATGTCCAAAAGATGAGATTTCATTGGTATTAGAAAAATAAAATAAAATGACAAACTATAGAACATTCTCCTACCCTAAATCCCCAATCTGAAGAACCAAAAAGTGTTGGCTTCTGTGCTTTGAATGGAACACACTTTTCAACAGTTATTCTGGCTACTTTTCCAATGTCTGAGGGCATTTCTAGCACATCTCAGATATATCCACCAGGCACAGTAAGACTATATTATACAGAGCAATACATGAGCAGTAATCAAATGGAAAATGTTACATTGGTGACAAACCTACTTTGATCATACAGCACCTTCTGCAAATGAGTCAGTTCATTGCACAAATGGAGTGTATTAAACGTTCTTGTTTTATCTTGCTTGGGGTAATTATAAAGAACGTACAGTCTGAAAACTAATTAAAGGAAAAGTCTGAACAACAGCAAAGGCTAATGAATTTTAAGCAGCATCCACAGCTAAGTGGTGGGTGACTTTTAAACATTTTTTATTTCATTCATGTGGACACTGAATACTTGCTTAGAGGACATCTTCTTGGGCCCAAACCAAAAATAGGGTCTATATCCTGTGATACAGAAAAAACTATAAATCACAGCAGTTCACTTGTGTTGTCACTCAGCTCTGCAACTAATATCAGCCATGACAATACTGGCAAGTACCTGAGCAGTACCAGTGGGGCTTGTACTGCTGGTACTGCAGCCACGCACCCACACACACCTCCTCATCCAGCTCCGAGTCTTAGATCTAGCACTCTTGAGCCCACAGTCAGACACATCAGGGGCACAAACTGAGGCACCTTCCTCGGACAAAGCCAAAGGGTCATGGCTTGGGTTGTTTTGATAACAAAATACTGTCAAGGTAAGGCCTGGTGCTTTCCAACCTGTTCCTATTTTCAATCTGTTCTACAGAGGATTAAATGCTTATCACTCATGTAGAGAACACCATAGCATACCATCTGCAGCTTGAAACTGCCTGAGAAAGAGAAATCATGGATCTGATCCTTATGGCAGAAGTGAGAGCGAAGGAATATTGCCAGCTGGTTTTGTGCAGCATTTTACTCAGTACATACAATTTTGACATATAACCTCCTCTAAGAACAGCAGGAAAAAAAAAAAAAAAAAAGGATCCATGGATTTTAGTGGTATGAAATACTTACTACAAGGATATTTTCTATGCAAACTATTTTTTTTTCTATCAGAATTATGTTACATATACTCAAATTTAAAATATTTTAAAATTAAAACATAAAACCCCAGTATTATTTCTTCAGTGCTTTCATGATAGGACCCATATTATTTTCCTTTAAGGTCAGAAGACTTGTTTGTTTTAGTTTTACCATTTTTTAGTTTGGACTAGGCAAGAGATTACGTATCTTGTGATCATGAAACAGTAAAGAGTTTTGCTTAATTTATGTTCCAGTGTTTGAAGTTCTCTCCCTCCATTGCTTCCAGTGTAGTCCATTGCACCGTTCAATTTTCCTAGAGACTGGTGCGTGACAGGGGATGCGACACATCCACTCGATGCCACACACTTCGTCCCAGGCTGCTATGAGATTGTTTTGGAAACGTGTTTGGTTGTCTGATTCAATTCACTTGGCGGTGCTGTGTCACCATAAGACGTGCATTTGGAGGCACATGATGGTGCTCTGGGCTGTGGCATGGGGCACAAGGTACATTTCCAGCCACCCAGTGGCTGTCGCCGCCCTTTTTAGCCACCCAGTGGCTGTCGCCTCCATTTCTCAGAATCAAACAGAATACAATTTCTACAACTTGAGCCACACCACCCAAGTAACAGAGGGCACTGGCTGGGTCTGAGAGAGTGAAGAACCACCCAGGGTAGGAGCAGATCAGGTCTGGGAACACCTAGAGAACCTGAAGGTGCACAAGTCCATGGGACCTGATGAGATACATCCACAAGTCCCGAAGGAACTGGCGGCTGAAGTTTCTAGGCCTATTTGAGTTTCTAGTTTCTATTTGAGAAGTCACGGCAGATTGGCAAAATTCGCACAGACAGGAAAAGGGGAAATGTAATCCCCATTTTTAAAAAGGGAAGCAAGGAAAACCCAGAGACCTACAGACCAGCCAGCCTCACCTCTGTGCCAGGTAAAATCATGGAGCAGATCCTCCTGGCATCTGTGTTAAGGCACATAAAAAATAATGAGGTGACAGCCAACACAGCTTTGCTGGGGGCAAGTCATGCCTGAATAGTTTGGTGGTCTTCTACAACAGAGTTACAGCTTTGGTAGATATGGGGAGAGCAACTGACGTCACCTACCTAGACATGTGCAAGGCATCTGACACTGTCCTGCATGACAACCTTGTCTCTAAGATGGAGAAACATGGACTTCATGGATGGACCACTCGGTAGATAAGGAACTCGCAAGAAAGTCTCACTCAAAGAGTTGTGATCAATATCTTGAAGTCCAGGTGGAGACCAGGAACAAGTGGAGCTCCTCAGGGGTCTGTTCTGGAGCCAGTGCTGTTGAACATCCTTGTCAGCGACATGAGTGCATCCTCAGAAAGTTTGCCGATGACACCAAGCTGTGTGGTGCAGTGGACTCACTTGAGGGAAGGGAGGCCATCCAGAGGGACCTTGACAGGCTTGAGAAATGGGCCAATGGAAACTGTATGAGGTTCAACAAGTCAACGTGCAAGGTCCTGCACCTGGGTCGGGCCAATCCCAGGCACAGTTACAAACTGGGCACAGAGCTGGTTAAGAGTATCCCTGAAGAGAAGGGTGTGGAGGTGTTGATTGATGAGAAGCTCAACAAGAGCCAGCAGTGTGCTCAAACAGCCTGCAAGGCCAACCACATCCTGGGCTGCATCAAGAGGGGTGGGGCCAGCAGAACAAGAGAGGTGATTGTCCCCCTTTACTCTGCTCTTGTGAGACCCCACCTTAAATACTGCATCCAGTCCGTGTTTCCCCACCATAAAAGGGACATAGATCTGTTGGAACGAGTCCAGAGGAGGGCCACAAAGATGATCCAGAGGCTGGAGCATCTCTGCTATGAGGACAGGCTGAGGGCACTGGGATTGTTCAGCCTGGAGAAGAGAAGACTCCGGGGCAACCTTCTATCTGCCTACCAGTACCTGAAGGAAAGCTACAGGAAGGCTGGAGAGGGACTTTTCACAAGAGTGTGCAGCAACAGGACAAGGGGAAATGGTTTTAAACTGAAGGAGAGTAGGTTCAGACTGGATCTCAGGAAGAAGTCATTCAGTACAAGGGTGGCAAGGCTCTGAACTAGGTTGCCCAGAGAGGCTGTGGATGCCCCCTCCCTGGAGGTGTTTAAGGCCAGGTTGGATGAGGCCTTGAGCAACCTTGTCTAGTTGAGAGGCATCAGGAAGTTGGATTAGATGATCTCTAGGGTCCCTTCCAAACTAAGCCATTCTATGATTCTACGCAAAAAATCACCATTTTCAGTGGACCCAGGAGTTCAGCAATTTTTCAAACAATGTATCCAGCTAGTATGACTAATATTGATCATGTAGTCATGAGCAAGCACTGAGCTACTATGCAAAAAGTGGGATTTTCCTCTTACTCCTTCACTGGCTTTATAAAAGAGAAGTGAGATATCAGTGTACGCTTTAAGGCATGACTTAGTTTCTTCACCTTTGAGGGAATTTTTGAGTGTGAGTTTTCATACTAAATAGCAGAACTGAGCAGACCAGAGCTATCTTGGGCAACAACACAGTGCTGCTCTGGGCATTGCTTCAGGAATGACACATCTAGTGCTACTACTCAGTGCATACCCACTATGGAACAAGGTGTGTTTGGTTATTGAAAAGTACTTCACTTAGGTTAGGAAGCTGTTTCTTACAGATGGCTATGCAGAAGTTTAAATAGACCTCATCACACACACAAATTACATGAAACTGATAAAATTAAAAAACTTTATCAGTTTGTCATGTCAGAATGTCAGAACTTGGATGTTTATAACTTCTTAGAGCCAGACTCTGAGAGGTGCTGAGCAGAAGTATATCTTCCTAAAGCCAAAGTGAATCATTAAAGAATATGCCATTTCGATTTTGATACTGAATATCAAGGCCTTTATCAAGTCTGAATATTGAAGGCCCTACATCATCCACTCCAGCTGCAACACTTTTAAAATGTCAGTCATCCCCTACTTTCTATGCACTTCTTTGCTCTCTAAGCAAAAGGCCTCTGAAATCTGTTACTGAAAATCTGTCTCCTTAGAACTGCCTAAAGCATATTATATATAGGAAAAACTTCTTCTGCAGAATAAAAGCAGTTAACGATAATGCAGGAGTTGAAAGAAATAACTTGATGATTGTAAACCCTCACATACATACACATGAAAAGAGAAGTTGGACATTGATAAATACAAAAGTTTTAATTCAGAATAACTGTGCAGATGCAGATTCCTGAGATACAATGGCAATACAAACAACAATGCAGCAGGTCACCACAGTACACAGAAACAAGACATAATTCCTCAGTGAAATAAACAGAATGGTTGGAAGATTTAGTTTTGGTTATTCCTTGCAATCAAGTAGAGAAATGCATTTTTTAAAAGTAAAGTGGTGACACCCAGGACAAACGAGACTTGGACCCCCAGCTCCCAACTAAAGGAGCACTGGAGTAGGCAGGATGAAAGCTCCTTCTGGAAATACAAAGGGGTTCAGCTCGAAGCACAATGTTTTGTGGAGAAAAGACAACCCCACAGATTTTGTCCTGATTTTTAAACACCTGCCAGCAGCCAGCCATTAGTCCCATCACAGCTAACCATGCTGCTCTCTGAAGACTTAAGAGATTTGCAGCCTGTCTTCGCATTTTTAATTACAGAGCCAAACATCCAAAAAGGGACAGCCCCATGTTTTTCACTTCTCATGTTTCCTAACTCTTTGCATCGCGGAATTCCAACTTCTCTTAAAGGCAGGTGCTCCCTGCCTTCCAGTCCTTCAGAAGAGAATAAGATTTTTACACCAAGTTTAAGAGATGTTCTGGCAGCTCTGCCATGAAGTGTGTGGTTGTGAATGATGACAGCTTCCTCTGAGCAGCAGCAACCTTGCTCTGCCTGCTCTGAAGTCTGCTCTTGCTTTACACACTGCCCTGGATCCAGCTGCAGATTATGCCACTGGCTGCCTTGGTACCACCAGTGATCTGAGAGCCCTGCTAGTCACAGAGGTGATTCTGTGATAGTTGTCTAACCAGGCAATTAAGACTGGTCAACTAGTGAACTTAGCATCCTTTTATTTACATATTTACATTTTATATCTTTCCTTTCCTCATTTCAATTAAAGTATTAATCATAAACTTACAAGACATTCTGGCTTTAATGTTTTGCATAAAATACCAATTGTCTTGTTGTCTGATTCTTTTTAGTTATATATGATATATTATGAACATTAAAAATATATATAGAAGGAAGTATTCAAAGTAGAGGAAAGATGTAGAGAATAATTCTCCATTGTATGACTCATATTTTTAATCTGAGTTCTAGTATCTGTAGCAGATTTTTGTAAACTTTTTTCCTTAGGTCTTTTTTATTGCTCCTGATTCTACTTTTTGAATCACCTTTCATAAGTCCGTTCTTGCCTTTTGTATTTTAGTAAGAATTGTATCAAAAAAGATCCCAGTGGCTCATTTTTGTGCATAAGGCATGCATGTCTTTGTGGCAGAGTTAAGCAGTATAAACAAAGGTTGTAACTGTACCTTGAAATGTCCCATATGTTCCTTGCCACAAAGTAAAATGCCAGCTCTGAGATCATTCAGTGCTGGTATCTTGTACCTGTGTTGTACAAAACAAAGCCTTGCTAAAATAGAAAGTCTGCGTGCATGGTATTTAGTGTATCCAAGACTACATCTTAACTGCATACCTATCTCATAAACCTTTCTTACTCAGGCCTCTGTTGTGAACCCCAAACACACTACCTGTCTACCTCATGTACTTGACACTGGATTTGCAGTCTGAAGAGACACCCTAAATCTTTGTGAACTGTGGCACCTGGCCATTTCATCTAGTCCTATTCTTCATGTTTTTTATTGACTAAGAGTTATCAATCCCGTTGTAGAGGGGAGCTAGTTGCCCTGTCTGAATATAATCCTGGAAATGGCTGTCCTGGAGGAGCTGCCATGGTCACTTGTTTTAGTTTAGATTTAGCAGCCTCACACCCATCAGTCAGAGGCATGGATGACTTGTGTAGTGATTTAGGCCCACCCAGCCGGGAACTAAACACTATACAGCCACTTGCTCCCTCCTACCTACCCCCCAGCCTCTGCTCCCTGTGGTATGAGGAGGACAAAATTCAATTTGAGGTTCAAGACAAGGACAGGGTGGGCTCCTTCACTAATTATGGTCACAGGCAAAAAACAGACTGGACTAGGGGAAACAACGATAAGTTAATTTAATCAACACCACCATCACCGATCTACCAATGAAATCAAAGTAGAGTAATAAGAAATGCAGCCAGATCTTAAAAATACCTTCTACCCATTCTGTTCTTCCTGGACTCAGGTCTTCTCCCAGTTTCTCTACCTCCTTCCCACAAGTGGTGCAGGGGCATGCAGAATGGGGGTTGCAGTCCATTCACCACATGCTGCTTCTGCTGCTCCTTCCTTCTACGGAAGAGGACTCCTCACACTCTTCCCTTGCTGAAATGTGGGGTCCCTCCTATGGGAGACACTCCTCTACAAATTTCTCTGATGAACTCTCCATGCGCTATTCCAGCATGGGTCCCTTTCATGGGGTGCACTCCTGCTGGCAACAGACTGCTCCAGTGCAGACTTCCCTTGGAGTCATAGCCACCTTTGGATGCAGCCACCTGCTCTGATGTGAGGTCCTCCACAGGCTGCAGGTGGGGATCTGCCACACTGTTAACCTCCACAGGTTGCAGAGGATCAGCCTGCCATCTTCCCATGGGCTGTAGGGGAACCTCAGGTCCAGTACACCTCCACACCTCTTTCTCTGACCTCGGTGTCCACATCCTGCTCCTCTCCAAGAACTTGCCAGCAGGTTTTCCCCTCTTAAACAGGTTATCAAAGAGGTACTGATTGGCTTGGCTTTGGCCAGAGACAGGTTTGACTTGGAGCCAGGGGAGCTCATAGGAGCTTCTTAGAGGAGCTACCCCTGTAGTCCCTTCTCTGCTACTGAAACCCCACCACACAAAAATCCAACACACTTGTTGGCTCGTGGAAACACAAGCACTCTTGCCAGGATCACACAGGGATTTGGGCTGATCGAAGACCTGCTGACAGACATGGAGGATCAGTTAAAGTCAAGAATCCAAAGTCAGTATCCCACTTTCTGTAGGCACCCACTCTCTATCCTGGGGATATGGCTGGAGGACGTTGCACCAAATGGATCCTACATGGCTGTTCTTATATTCATGCATACACATGTTGTAGCATCACAAAATTAAAACCAAGCAAACCAAAATTATCTTTCCTTGTCATTCTTTTTGCCTCACAACAGTTCAAAACAAACTCAGCCCTCAATCATAAGAATGACTTCATTCTGATGTCTTTGAGAATATGGAGAAACTCCACTGTTTTCCTTTCTTTCTGTCCCTGGCATGCTTTTGCAGCTCTGAAAATTCTTTGCTTTCCCTTATTTAAAACTGAGGAAAAAAAAGGTGTTTTTTTTTTCTCTCTTCCAATCCAAAAGACAGTAAGGACCTGATGATCCTAGAAGTCCTTTCCAACTATAGTGATTCTATGATTCTCAGATTTAC
Source organism: Merops nubicus (assembly GCF_000691845.1). Classification (NCBI taxonomy): domain Eukaryota; kingdom Metazoa; phylum Chordata; class Aves; order Coraciiformes; family Meropidae; genus Merops; species Merops nubicus. The sequence goes on along the minus strand of NW_008603320.1, from coordinate 16,780 downwards.
TTCACCCAGCACTCTCAGGGTGTCAGAAACAAGGAGATGAAGACACACAGGCTGTGTGTCAAGGTTTAGTGTCAGGGCTGTCCACTAGACCTATAACAGATGCTCTCTGTTAACCCCTACCTATTCCCAAAGGGGAAGAGGAAGGAAATAAAGGGAGTGAGACTTATGGATTAAAAAACTAAACCAGCTTTAATGAAAATAATAATGATGCAATGGAATATATACAAAGATATACAAAACCAGTATCAAAACCAAACCCCCTGATGCCAGTTATGTCGTTGTCACCACTGATGCTGTGGAGCAAGCACTGGGGAAATCCCAGACTGGACTCAGCAGCAGATTGGAAACAGATTCAGGAACACATGGATAGGTATTGAAGACAAAAGAGACAGAGTCCTCCTCTGATGTGAGCCATTGAAGAAAGGAGCTTAACCCTTGTGATCCCTCATCTTTATACTGAATATAACATATATATATATGGGATGGAATACTTCACTGGTCAGTTTAGGGTCACCTGTCCTGTCTACTTCCCCCTGAAAGTGCAGGCTTTTACTTTCTGCACCCTTCCTCCCCTCCAGTCCCCAATGTGGTACATGTGATTTAGCAGTGACCTTGGTCTCCATTACAATTCTTGGTAGTAACTCTGAACACCAGGCAGTTACCACTGCCAGAAGCAGACACTGTTTGTGAAAGTATGCCATTAACTTCAGAAGAGACAGCTGAAAAGTAAGATCACTGAACAGGATTATTTCTAACTGAAACCAGGACATCAGCCGTCCCTGCATAGCCTGTTACTATTCTGCGAGTCATTCCTGATAGTTACTAATCTGGTCTTCATACTGTTTTATCCACTAACTATCCTTTTTCCCAAAATAGCCATATATGTGTGAGTCCAACACTGAATAAATGGTCATGGCCAGTCACACTGACTCCCACTTTGAGACCCCAATAGTCTTGAGCCATTCTTTCCTGCTTAGACAAATTGCTATAGGGCAGGTTAATAAATAAAGATACAAAGGCAAAATATCACAGCTAAAATCAAAATACATCTTTATGGAATAAGGAGTGCTAAACAAGAATATTTTAGTATCAAGGAAAAAATAGAAGAATTTGTCATTCAAGGAATAGTGTGGAGAGCACCTGGCGGTCTCCACAAAGCAATGATAATAAAGTTCCTTAATTACAGTAATATAGATACATTGTTACAGCTGGCTAGACTGAACAAAAGTCTGATTTATAGAATTATTGCTATTCCTTGATTGCAGTATGAAAGTATAAAAGAAGCAGAATCCATAGAAACTGAGAGGAAGCTTTGGGATTATAAAATTGACTATTTGCTTTATCCTGATAAACTTGAAATTTATGCAGGTGAAGACAGCGTCTTTTATAATACAGAAAGATTATCAGTCTTGATTTATACCAGAGAGGAATAAACAAGATCATTACAAAATGTAAGGAATGATATCCTGAGTGTTCAAACATAACCATTTAATAGTCCTCATGAGAGTAAAGAGTCCACAAGGCTCCCACTGTTGGGATTACTTCTGGATTTCATCCAGACAGTTTAAATGACAGCTTAATACATAAAACCCAGACAGGACAGAACAGTCTCTTTCATTCTCTCACCTTACTTAATATTAAATATTTTTAATATTATGATTCTTTTTTCCCAAATGCCTGTGCCCTTTTGGTATGGTGGGAAAGGTAGATACCTGGTATATATTTCTGTAGGCTCATAGATTCCTACAGACTATGTTTATACACACATAGCCACATACACCTACATAGGCACAATCACTACACAGCACACACAGTCTCCTCTTTCATGCACATTGTCTAGCACTAGTTTGGGATGAAACCTGCTGCAGTGAGGAACTGTGAGCTCATACTCCCACAAGCTCAGGCACTCACCAGCCAGTATACTTGTTGAAGAGCAGCAGATTAAACTAGAAGACCACCATGTAAAAAGGGGGTTTTACTCACAGCCAGTTGTTGACCAATTTTTAAAAAGTAAATGATGACACAGTTGTCCATTCCCACTTAAATGCATGAAATGGACATCTAGTACAAGAGTTTCTGCCACAGAGCCTCTACCCTACAGAGAAAATTTCCTTAGAGCTTTTATTAGGTATCTAGGAGGGAGAGAAAATTTTAGCACATCATCTCTTCAGCATTTCTTTTTGGGCATATGAAGGATTTTGGTGCGTAATGTGCAGATTTCTGTGAACACATTTTTGAGAGTCTAAATCTGCCTAAATTGCTGTGGTGAATTTTGTCATTTGAACTCAACATTCTGAATTTTACTCCTAAGAAAGAAACCTAACTTGAAGGCATGACAACAGAAATCATCACAACTTCTAGTTCCCTCTTAGCATTTGATCCAGGAGCTTCATAAATTCATAAAATGGGAATTATTAAGATATCTTAAGATTCTCTCTGCCTAGGCTCCTGTATGCTGACAAGCTCTGTATCATTCTTACTGGGTAGTGTTGCCTGTCTCAAATATTTCCATTTGCAACTATATTTATCTGAGATTTCTAAGAATTATTCAAGTTGAATAAAATATTTTTGCCTTAAAAATTGCTATGGAATAAATATTTCATAAATATTCTGTATTTCATAAATGTTCTGTACTGCTCTCTCCCCTGTGGAGTCTCCTGGTAGGGGGTTAATGGAAAGAGTATCTTTCACTGTAGTAACAGTGGTAGTTCCCATGTAGATAAAACAGCTGGAAATGTGATGAGATTCTCCCAGGTCAGATTTTCAGAGAGATGTCTCTAAAAAAGATATGAACTTTTCCTGGGATGGAACCAGGTACCATACCAGCTTTATACCTTATAATTTTTTAAGCCTCTCCAGACGGCAGGTAGCATAACAGTCTTTAATAATCCCTTCTTCTGTTTTCTGTGTTCACATCAAATTGCCGAAATTCTTCCCAATAACTTTAAAAAAATAGAATAAATAATTATATACAAAATATTTTAAAATGACAGGTCCATGCTGTGGGTAGCAGATAAATGGAATCGTTGCACTTTAAGGACTGGCAAAAAATTTGCAAACACTGTCACTAGTTTCCTATGGTGATTTTTTTTTTTTTCAAAGAAGAATAAGAAAGCAAGTGGACAATCAAACAAGTGAAAGCAAGTGAGTGTCTGCCAGTAGCAATCTCTCTTTGCATTCCTGTTGCATGCTAGATTTGCCAGAACCTCTCCTCTCCAAACAGACTAAAAGGATCAAAGAGCTGGATAGCCTTTGGAAGGGAGTGTAGCAACTTGTATCCCTTTATGGGCCCAGGAGAAGATCAGGAAGAAAAAGGAATCACCTTATTTACAAGTAATTGCCACTTCCATATGTACAAATCAGACTAAAATGGTTGTAGATACTTGAGCACTGCAGTAAGGATAGAACAATCTGAAAGACCAGCACAGTTGGGTTCTTCTGTTGTGTGGGAAAGCAGCTCAAAAGCCTAAATCAAAACATGGAAAACACACTCCTCCAGAATACATGTTCCAGATCGGCAAGTGCAATACACTCCAGACAGAATGCAAAAGTGCAAAGCTTATTAGCAAGCGTGTAGTCAGTTTCGGAAAGGAAAAAACTAAGAGGGGAAAGTCTTTATGTGACACACGATATAGGTTTAACTCAAAACAAAATTTAGAATTTGTGATTCAGATTACCACACACACAGTACCAAATACCAGTTCATTTTCTGTCCAAATCATGTACTTTTTGTATGTTATAATCCAAATAATCTGAAGTCTATGAATGTCAGTCAGATACATGAAATGTTCTTGAAAAATTTCAGAGTTCAGCACCAAAACAGTAAGGATATAAGGCTCAACAGACTCTCAACATTTGGTAGCATCCCATCACACAAATCACAAAATCTGGAAGCACACAGGTACAGTAGGCAGTATTCATTGTGAAGCGCAAAAGTCTCACAGTTCACTGAGTCATCTTTGCTTCCTCTATAAGCTATTTTTTAATGCTCATCCTAAAACATACAGGTATGCTACAGAGACAGTGTTTGTTCAGGTCAGTTCATGCTTTATGCATTGCCTTCTAACTAGTCAGAACACGAAAGCTCATTGTTCAGTACATTCACACACTGAATTTTTAGTAGACAACATACTGCTGCTTTTTACACTTAGATGATGGTACAGCTATTATACAAGAATATCGATAGACTATTGAGACAGTTTCATGTAGGAGGTGATAAATTAGAGTTGTGCAGTGGGCTGTGGAACAGGAGTCTGGACAAGTGTGGGGGTCGAAGCAAGAGCAGGGGAGAACTTGTGATTGGCTGGCCCTGGCACAGGCTGACGTGCTAAGGAAGTAGAGTGGAGAGCTTGCTCTGCATGGTCAGCGTCTAATTCTGCCATTTGAGGAGAGTGAGCAGCCAATGAAGAGTCACCACGACCACCACGGAAGTCCAGAGGACAAATTAATATTTGCCACGACTTGCTTATAAAAAGTATATAACTCACGTGTGTGTAAAAAATAAAGTCTTAGTCTTGGCTTCGCTCCTGAACTGGGTCCATGTAATCAGTTACCACAGTTTTAGCAGTAAAGATTTTAGTACTTCTCAGGCCCTTCCTCCCACCTTCACAGTTCCTGGTGTAGATGCAATGACAATGACAGTTTTCCTTGTCTAGAGTCTTGCTCCACTTACATTATAGTAGAATACATTGATCTGTGTATGTTCTACATCTTTCCAAAGCCAATGACCAGGTGTCTCATTTAAACATTGCCTTAAGCTTCAAGATCCTAAAGGTTTCAACTCCGAAAGCTTAATTCATGCAGTGAAGGCACTACAAATAAGCAACACCTTTTTATTTATCTAAATTTATCATTCTGGATCTTGCATTTGTTTTATTGACAACAGTATACACTAAACCCACATTTACCAGAAATTTACTTTTTTGGTGAGATCTACTATTTTCTTGCCTTTTAGAGGTTACAAACCTCCATTTTTCTAACAGCTACAAATGAGTCTGTTTAAACTCAAAAAAACCCAAAACACTAAAACCAAACCAAAACAAACAAAAAACAACAACAACAAAAGAATTGTTTAGTTTTGGAACCAAAGACTGAGCTTAATTCCACTTTTATATGAACTGTCAACAGTACATATGCACAGTTATAAACCTTTTAGATGATGAGCAAATGAATTTGGAAGTTACTTAAAATCTCAGATTTTAACATAAAGCACAATGTAAATAACTTTTTCAATCAAGGTGCAAATAGCAGAGAAAGAAAAGAAAAATAGAGTATGTGGTGAAAATAATAGTAAATTGATAACAGCAATATGAATTTGAAAGCTGGAACAAGATCATTACAAATGGAACAAAACACCTAGTAGTTTCAAATCTTTGTTGTAGCCTGTAAATAAAAATAGCTATGTTTTGGTGTTTTCTTGTTCTACTTAATACTGAGTATGTATTTCTACGCATTTATCTTGAAATTCTAGTGAATTAACTAATCTAACTAAAAAGAAACAAAAATGTCTCTTAATCTGGAAACCAAACCAATATACAGTGTATGAATAATAACCTGGAATCAATCAACTAATTCAATTCCTGGAAAAACACAGGTATGATGTTATGTGTCTTAGCATGAGCCCTCTGAAACAGTAACCCCAGATATTAGAAGGACAGATCTTGACATTAAGATAAAACAGCAGCTGCACAATTTTAGCATGTTGTATTTCAAGCAACAGATACAGCTAACTCTTACCCTGCCTAAATTCTTTCTTAGAATGTGCCATGTCTTGCAACTATCACCCTTCCTTTTTATGGTGAACTAGTTTAATGTACGTGTTTAAAATTTATGGTTAAGAATGACCAAGTAGTTTCTAGAAATATATCAATGGACACACTAATTTTTTAAGAGAATTTCAAACATACTATGAAATTATGAGCAGTAGTAATAACTAAACAAAAAATTACAGAGAAATATTTGTTCTTTAGTTTGCATGGTAACTCAGCATACATTTAGGAACAAGCAGAGATTATTATAGATTTGTTCCACTATTTGCTCTGAATGTCTTTTGTTTCTATCAACAAAAACGGTGTGTTGTGGTTTAGAGTCAGGACCACCCCCAGACCTGTAACAGATGCTCCCTGTTAACCCCCCTCTCCCCGAAATGAGAAGAGAAAGGGAATAAAGTGGAGAGTTATTGACTAAAAAAGAAAAGTAAAACAGCTTGTGGTGGTTTAGCCCCAGGGGAGAGCCGGGCACCCTGTGCCCTCTCTCTCACTCCCCAACCCCCGAATGGCAGGGAGAAAAATACAAACCCCTGTAAGCTGAGATAAGGAGAATTTAATACAACAATGCAGAAGGAACAGTCAACAACAGCAGTAACGACAGATATAACAATATATAACAAAGGAAAGAGCTCAGGGCAGT
>NW_008603320.1:7318-10276 GCF_000691845.1 Merops nubicus | reverse complement strand
CCCTGATGACTTCCCATCTGAAAGGTTTACTTCAGAAGGACCTGATTTTTGATCACCAGACTCTCGGTGAACTGTTGAAGGACCCGCTCCATCCTCACCCAACAACACTGGACAGTCTGGTTTTGTTGTGTGTTTCTTCCGTGTTTCAGAGGGGTCAGACTTTGCATCTGGTTCCAACTCTGACTCTGATTCTGCTTGAGAGACACCCTCTGCCTGAGCTGTCTCTGGGCATTTGGTTTGTTTCCTTCTCCTCAGAGGAGCAACCTGTACTGCAGTGGGTTGAGGGCGAATGTCTGCAGGGGCTCTGTGTAGCTGCAGCACTGCTTATTGGAGCTGGGGCAGCAGCTGCTTCCAAAGATGTTAGGAGCAACATCTGGAAAGCAGATATCCTTACAGGCACAGCGTTAGTATCGTCATCCCTTTCCTCCTCCTGATGCTTAACCTGCCTAACTTCCTTTCTTGTTCTTTTTATGTTCAGTGACCAAACAACTAATATTAACTTTCCCCCTACCCCTTAAACTCCTCATATTTTCACTAACATTTCCATTACCCAAACAAATTTAAAAGTGTTCATGATCTTTCTTGGTTTCTTTGAGAAAGCAGAAATAATTTTATTTGATCAGATAAAAATAATTCTTGGCAACACGTCTCTTATTCATATTAATATATATTTCTTAGGTATTAGTTAAGTAATACTGAAGAAACAGTTTTCATAGTTTAATTTTACACATGGAAAGCTTTGCTCGTGTAAGCCAGTACAACTGCAGTAACACAGCTGGTAAAATAAGATCCCAAACACCTTCTTTAGATGAGGTATATTTGATTTTGCCACACTGAGTATATGTGAAATTAATATTAGAAGCGGTTTTTAGGAGATGCTTCTTTTACCTATTTGTTATAGTGCTTTTATACTACTTCTCTTTTAAATTACTGTTTTATTTCATAAAATCAATATTTTAATCAATATCTCACAGTATAGAACATGTGTATTATATCTCTGCCAAGACTAGATCATTAACTGTAGGAATTATTATTTATTGTTATTTCAGCACAAAATATGCTTTTTTTTTTTTTTTAATGAGAAGAGACAGAATTATCTTTGCTGGACCTACAGACACTGATCTGATTAAATTTTTACCTTGAAATATGTAGTGTTTTAAAATAACATTTCATCTTCTTTCCAAAGTAAGGCCACCTACTCTTTATTTTTACCTTTTGAACTTAAGAAGTAATGTCAAGCTTCTGGGGAAAAAAATAAAAAAGTATGGAATTATTTTTTATAAAATATTCTGAAGAATTTGAATTAGCCAAAGTTTCTAAACTAATTTTACAGTTAGACTTGAGGGCACTCCTACTGAGAAGTCAAATTTACAGGACCTTTGGGCATCTTTACAAATGCTGTTACGAACCCCGCAGTAGTTCCACTTCTGCAATAGCATAGCAGAAAAGTTTTGCTCAAGCCCCAGAGACTTAAATAAGAACAATTTTTGTAAGACCAAACCAAAAAAATCCCCTCGCTCTAAGATATGCTTTCAGTACGAGACGAAATTTCCAAATGCAAACTCTTGCATTGCACAAAATCATTCTTCACTCACACTGGTGTTTCCACATTGTTTAGATAAGCACTGGTGCAGGAAGTGAAAGAAGGAGTGAGACTTTCATTTCTCCTATATATCAGTGTGGAAAGTCTTTTGCAGTCTGAAACTGCTGACTTCTCTCTTTCATGATGTCTTCTATTAGAGGAGAGACAGTAAGGATAGAAATAAAATGAAGCTCAGTGCATCAGTAAAAGAGTACACACAGGGACATTAATCTCAGCTAGATAAATCACACTGTTTTTTTAGGAGAGCTCACATGGGAACTTACACAGGCTGAAGGACTGCTCGAAATTCCAGAGAGAAGTGGCTGCTTCACTTGCTAAAATCAGAATAAATGCCCTAATAGTGATTAACAGTGCTGTAGACAATACACAGCAAATGAAGTATCTGCTGTCTAACAGACAGTATCATAAAAGGCTTCCTCTTTCATCTCAGTCTATGCATCAGGGGCTTTCACACCCTTGAGGAAGAAGGGAAGATAAAACTTACAGAGAAAGAGAAACTGGGATTAATTAACGGAGAACACATAACACAAAGTAATAAATTGAAAAAACACTTTGTAAGTACCTAAAAATCCTTCAAGTAAATAACATACACATTTCAGCTAGGTTATATATATATGTATATGCTTATTTAATAAATGCACATTTGGCTTGATAAGTTTAGTGTTATGCATACGGATCTGTTATATATGTGTATGTATGTGTTCTAAACCTGTGAAACAAAATAGGTGCAAATGCACATTCACAGTTAGTAAAGCAAGAAACTAATTTCACGTCAGCTGGAATCAGCAAAATTAAGAACTTCTGGGCTCAAAGTAGAAAACTATTTAAAGACTCTTCTGTGTTTTATAGAACCTGGTCTGAAACAGAGTAACATCACCAGGAAGACAACCCTTTCCTGGTATGTCAGATTCCTGAAGTCACATTCTCCCTAGTTATCCAGTAGGTAATGTCAGGAAGTCCTGTGAGTCTCTAGCAGACGGATAGGCAAAAAAAAGCAGAAAAGCAGATCTCAGAAACCCAGTCAAGGACTCATGGATAAAAAGAATGAAGAAACGGTAAGCCATCAAAGCATACAGACTCCGTTTGGTCCCATCATCATTTACCATTGTAAGGGTAAAGAAATAAAACTGCACTTTCGGGGGGTGAACATCTTTCAGTTCCCTGGAACAACTTCTTTTTCCTTGGGATCTCAATGCCTTAGAGGCCTATGAAGTAAAGTTTTATCCCACTTCAGCTCAACTGTGTTTTGGGAGGTGTCTATACTCTCCATATCCAAGATAAGCTCTGAGCCAACTGTGCCAGGGGATTTTAAAATAACATACTCCTTTTCTAGACAACCATTTGTCCTTATCACA
>NW_008603320.1:0-7287 GCF_000691845.1 Merops nubicus | reverse complement strand
TGTTATTTCTAGATTTTGAGAGTCTGTAAATATGCATAAATGGAAATGTGTCACTTTAAAAGTTAATAACTTTGGTTACAGGTCCTTATCTAAGTCTCCATTACACTACTAAGTTCATACATGTACAAAAAAAGCTAAATTCATGCATGTACAACAAAAGCTGAGCTGACAAAGTATAAATAAGAAATTTTGTCTCTGAAAACAGAAGAGTCCTTGGAATGAGAGGTAATCCTACAAGTTTTAAGTTTTTGTTTGTACAGTGTGCTTTTGAGGCTCTTTTCCAACCTAAAAACGATCCTATTCTAGGGTGTCTCTGTGGTTCTAAATATTTGCTGCCTATCCATGTGTGAATAAAATGCAAGTTTGTGAACAAATAAGGATTATATGTAATTTTTAAAGAACTCTGAAGCTTTGTTCCATTATTTTTTGATACAAGGTGATGTCAAGGTGATGATGACGTCTTTCCATTTCGTTGCCCATATGTTAAAAGACTTTGGAGACTTCAGAGAGTGTCTGTAGAAAGGTTTTTAGCGTGATGAATGCACTGCCTTTCTCACATATACAGCTTGCAATGCCTCCGTTCATCTGAAGAAAGGTCTTTTCTTTCCCCCTCCATTTCAGCTTGTGCACATACAAAATCTGCAGTAAGTCTGAAGGGAAAGGAAGCGCTTCCATATTATGTATTGATTCTTCATTCTGTTGTCGTGTGATGTATCCCCTACTGTATTTTTTTACCTTTCCTTCTATTCTTAGAAACAAAATTTCTTCTGGCATTATAATCAACCGTGTTCAGTCTTTGTCAAAAAACACACATTTCCCACAGGCAAAGATCTTTAAAGTATCTGGAACTGCATATTACCACTCTCCAGACAAGCCACAACAGGAGTCTGTAATTAGACAGAGATCATTTAAAGCATTTTCTTATTTGTATGGCTGAAGTGCTGGAGTTAAACCACCAGCCCTGAGTGAGGGTTGGCATATGGATGATGTCCACAACCAGGCAAGGAAGACCTTCCCAACTGGTTTTCACCCAGGGTCTGGCCAGCCTTGGGTGGGAACCAATTATTAAATCACCACCAGGTGCCCCCACCTTCCACATTAACTTGGAGGCAGGGCAAGAAACCACCTCTATAAGAACTGACTCTGCTTGCAGTGCTGTTGGGAGGTTTGAGTACACAGTGTGGGGATTCTGGCTATTGAAATGTCTCCTGAACTCTTCACAGCAAGTAGAGTTCCCAATAACAATGGGACAAGATCAAGACAGGAAGGGAATTTTGAGGCTTCCTCCAGGCAGTTACTATGTGATTGGGATCAGACTGATTGCCTGGGTCCTTCGTTCCCCCATGGCCTGGTTTTGGGATAGACTCGCTCCCTTCCTCGCTACGTTATGTGTTGTGAGTGAATACATTGGTCTATTCATTCCTCCAGTGGAGGGTCACCGTGGATCTCTTGCATATGATCTGAGACCCGAGGGAGGGATCTGGCTCATGTGTTGCCCATTAATTATAATATCCTTCCTAGTCAGGCAAGTGGTCAGCAGAAGAATGACATAGCTGCTGTGTTCCTGGTTACACATGCAAAGTGCCTGACGGCATCCCAAATACATACTCTTCTAGGTTATAGCAGTGCAATATGCACCACTATACACTAGTTATCGAAGTGCCCTGTCTGATACCCCTAGGCATGCTTGCTACCTGCTTTATTCTTTACAATGGTGAGTGAATTGGATGGTGTAAATAAATTGTGCTGGAAGAAGAGTGTTTTTCAAGCCAGCTCTTAAGGGCACCTTCCTACTTCTGCTATCAGTGTCCTGATAGCCCATTTGCTAATGCTTTGATTGATGGCCTCTTTCACATTGGACTGCCTTGCAGTGAGATACAAGATCTCTCTTCTTCCCAAATAGCTTGTTCTCTTTAATCATACTTCGGCTTGTTCCTTGGATCCAAATGCTCATTACAGCTCCACAGCAGAAGTTAAATGATCCCAGGTCAAGTCTGTGCAAAACAGCTGAAATCAGATCATTAGTAGGAGCAAACATCAAGTTTAGCTAGTCCTCACAGAAAGCAGCCTGTGCTCAGCTGAGAAAGCAGTATACTTGATCATAAAGCTAAACTAGTCATAAGCAAGTAAAGGAGAATAACAGTATCTTTATATTCAGACACAACTGGAAGTTTAATACTGCACCATCTGCTAGAAAGGACTGTTTAAGAAATTGTTGTGTTACTATTACTTATCTATCATTGTAGAGAACGAGTAAAATTGGGCTGAAGAATGATTTATTCTTTTTCATATAGTTGTTAATAAAGAAAGAAAAAAAACCAGAACTCTCTCATTTTCCCCTCTGGTCTGTAACTCATTGACAGGAAGATTTATTTAAAGAAAAATCAAATGTGTAGAAATGAAAACAGGGTAACAGAGAAAGAAAAGAAACACAAGAATTTTATATAAATTATTAGGAAATAAAAAAATAAATACATAATCACAGACATATCATCCATGATATCACCTACGTGTCTAATTAAACAAGGATCAGCCATAGTTTCTTTAAATAAGTCACCAGTTAAACAAAGAGCTTGTGGATGAGAAAACAATTTTCTCTGTATATTGTCTGAATATATTTTTTCAATTCATGCCACTGTCTGGATAACAACAATAGCAAGACAAAGCTGTCATTTTTAGAAGAGTCTGGAATTTTGCTTTGCTTCTTAGGGCTAACACTATCATCTAAGTACAGTCTTGTTTGCAGTTATCCCACAGGAAGAGATTAATTTGTTCTAACAAACAGGCAGGGTAAATTCAAACTGCTTCCTTTGTAAATACAATTTACCTTAAACTAAGGGTAAAACAGCACCTTTATTAGGCGAATTTTCCATGTCATTACTCTCACAGAATCACATAAACAGAGAAATGCAGAATCACATAATCAGAGAAACACTGAATTGTAGGGGTTGGAAGAGACCTCTGGAGGTCATCTAGTCCGAACCCCCTGCCAAAGCAGGTTCACCTAGAGCAGGTTCCACAGGAACATGTCAAGGAGGGTTTTAATAACCTCCAGACAAGGAGACTCCAAAAACTCTTTGGGCAGCCTGCTCCAGTGCTCTGTCATCCTCAAAGTAAGGAAGTTTTATGTTACATTCAGATGGAACTTCTGTATTCTAGTTTGTGCCCATTGCCTCTTGTCCTATCACTGGGCACCACTGAAAACAGACTGGCCCATCCTCTTGACACATGCCCGTTAGATAAGCATCATAAGCATTTAAGAGATCCCCTCTCAGTCTTCTCCAGGCTAAACAGCCCCAGGACTCAGCCATTCCTCAGAAAGGAGATGCTCCTGTCCTCTCCGCTAGACTCTCTCCAGTAGTTCCATGTCTCCCTTGAACCAGGGAGCCCAGAACTGGAAATGGTACTTCAGATGTGGCCTCACTTTGTCAGAGTAGAAGGGAAGGAGAATCTTCCATCAACCTGCTGCCCACACTCTTCTTAATGCACCTCAGGATACCATTTACCTTCTTAGCCACAAGGGCACATTGCTGTCTCACCGTTATCTTTTTGTCCACAAGGACTCTCAGGTCCTTCTCTGCAAAGCTGCTTTCCAGCAGGTCAGACCCTAACCTCCACTGGTGCATAGGGTTATTCCTCCTAGGCACAATGTCCTACACTTGCCCTTGTTGAACTTCATTAGGTTCTGAATCAACCTAAGTTTCACATGAGCTATTTAAAATATCTTCTACTGACAAAGGATTGACCTGAAGATGTACAAAATCTGTCACTTTTAAAGTTAAAGATTTTTTACAGGTATTGTAAGTAAATGTTAGGATTTTGTTCTTAAATATCATAAATATATATATTTTAAAGCTTCTTATAAAATAAGATTTCATCAATGTCATGAGCTCAAGGACACAATAAGAAGATCCAAGAGAGCATTTTCTACATTCTTGACTGACTAAGCTTCAAGAAGCAGAAATCAAATCATCAGATGTCTAGGACTGACATCCAAATTAGCTGCTATTCATGCAGCCCCGTTTCAGCTTAGCACAGACGCTTAGCAGTGTACTGGTCTGCAAATGCAAACTTGTTGTAGGCAAGTAAAAGAATAATGAATAGAAGAGTAAGAAGTGAGACCAGAGTGTGATATCTTTAATGCATTCCTCTTCAATATCCTAGGATTTTTTGTTTCGCTTGTTGTACCATGGTTACATCTCCATATTTACTATGCTTATGATTTCCCTAACAAAATCCATACATCAGATTTTTGAGAGGCTAGGAAACAGGAAAGATTTTTTTATTTTTTTTAAATTAGGTTTTCTTAATGTAACTTTGTGGGGTGGAGGGAAGGGACCAAGAATTTGGCACTGGGCGGAAAAAAAGCACCTAGAGAAAATATTTCTGAGGCAGGGAGGGAGAGAGTGAAGGAATTTGGGCTGGGGTTGGGGAGAGAGGCAGAGCATGAGGGACAAAGGGTCAGAGACAGAGAGAGGAGTGAGAAATAGAGTGAGAGGCAGCATTAAATAGAGAAATGAGTGAAAAGAGAGAGGGAAAGATAAAAGGAAGAATTGGGGTGAGTAGAGAGAAAGTGCGTGTGAGGAAGAGAGAGGAGGACATGAGATAACTAATTTTTGCTTTGTCTTAGTATGACCAAGAATGATTTCTGACTGCTAAAGAAAGGTAAACAAAACTTCTGAAGAAAAATTAACTTTGTTTTCCTACCATAACTTTTCCTATTTTGCTAAATTAAATTTTGTCTTAATTTAAAAATACTCTTTCAAGCCCCAAACTTTTCCACTTTTTGCCATCAATGCCAAACAGCTGCAACTGCAGTTCTTTCACCAGCTGCATGGGAACAGGTCTGCCCTGACAGAGTCTAACAGATTTGGGCTAAAGTACTTCAAAGCTGTGGTATTAGTTTATTTCCAAACACAGATTTCTACAAGTAAGCAGGTCAGTGAGTCCAAGGGTGACAGATATGAAGCTTAATTTCTGTCACACCTTCTGCTGTGAAATAGTGAGTGGCTATTTGGGTTCTACTCCTTCAGGTGCCGTGATCTACTAAGCACAAAAGCAGTATTTCTATAAAACAACTGTATTGGAGGTCAGTCAGTATTAAGCTGGGATGAGAAGAGTCAGTAGTTTTATTATAATTTGAGCTAGAGTACAGAAGCAAGGAAGAAACAAACAAGCCAAAAAAAAAAAAAAAGCCCCCACAGACAAAGTCACAGCCCACCTTTCATGCAACACCTCCCAAAGATCTAGTTTGCAAGAGGGACTTCATTATATACACTGTGTGCATTAAATAAAATAAACTCTTCTATACACTGATCAAAATGAAGACAGTGTTTTAGTAGGGTGTTTTAGTAGAGTGACATCAGCTGTGCAGCACTTCAGCTGGACTATGACTGCTGTCTTTGAAAGACTTTGATTTGGCTAATCACAGCCATTTTTCTGGGATACTCCAAGTAGAATAAATTCATTCCTAATGGTGTTTTGCAGCACACAATGTGGAATAATATGAATGGAAATCCAAAAAAACTGCGATCAGCATGGAATTAAAAGCCTCTGCCAGAACAACTGAACGGCCTGCAGGTGAGCAACAGAAATTGATTACTGAACACTTTGTGGTGAGATGTCACTACCTCTGAGCAAGTGACCCTCAATTAAATGCTCATTAAATGATTTTCATTAGTGTGATTTGTGTACTCTTCTCTACAGGATTTCTCTGATCTCATGTTACAGTATTTACTAGGCTGCAAGCAAAAAGACATGTAAAACACCCTGGAAATTGTAAAGGAATCATGGTCTGCTTTGATCCATTCCCATGTCAGAATGTGATTAGTAAAGAACGAAAATGGGACAGTTTCTCTACCAATATTCATGATCACTTTCTTTCCTCTTTGTAAGCTGGTGCACAGGCTATTCTGGGAAGACTTCTTCCCAAACACAACTGTGCCACGGCTGTCCATGTTGGTCAGTTGGACTTAATGATCTAACATTTGTTTTTGATGATCTTAAAAATCTCTTCCACCCAAAACTATTCTATGATTCACTGATCCATCACAATAGCCTCTGAAGTGGCCAGGATGAAAGAGACAAATGAAGCTCAGTTTGCTGGTTGTAGCTTGTCAGCTCAGCATTGCTTTAACTTCCTCTTCTCTGTGTTACTGACAGAGGAAATGAGAAGGGTGTGGTGGTACGACAGGGGCTACAACAGCATCTAATCACTCAGCACTTGCATCACTCTGACAAAAAACAGCTTAAAGCACAAAATAAACCCCACGTGATTAACTGTCGGTTGTTGTTGTGGTGTTTTTTGGTTTTTTTTTTGTTTTTTTTTTCTCCCCTTTGTACTATTTCAGCCAAATTTCCAGCCAGGAGGAATGTAACTTTCTGAAAAACATTGATAAGAGTTAAGTATTTTCACACAGGCAATAAGAAGCATCAAGTTATGATGCATTCCTGTGATTCTTACTGGAAAGTATGATTATCTGAAAAACTACATGAATGCCTGCGCTGCATAAACCTATGACACCTTCATCTGTAAAGCACCATGTTAACCTCAGCATATTTAATGACATTAGTGGTTAGTCCAGAAGGATGAAAACATTCAGAACATATTAGCTCCCTCAAGTTCTCAGTGCCAAGCCCTGTCTTTGTAAGTGCATCCATGTCCAAAGTAAGCCACACTGTATGTAGAGGGATAAAGGATTTTGCCTGGGTCTTTGAATGCAGCTCCCTCTACAAAAAGTTTACTTGTAGCTTTCTGTTAGGTTTGGCTGGTGTCAGAAAACCAAACCAAACCAAACCAAACCCACAAAAAACCAACAACAACAAAAAATCCCAAACCAAACCAAACCAACCAAAACAAAACAAACAAAACAAAACAAAAAACTAAAGAGCTAATTCAGTTCTTAGGTTTTCCAAACCGGTTTTCTGTGACTGACAGTTCTTTCAAGGCCACCCCAGCTCAGCTTAACTGAGCTCAAAGACTACATTAATATTACTGAGGGGTCACTCCATGGATCAGGAAACACAGAGGTGGACAAATCCAACTTTGCAGTTAATTTCTTTCATTGAGTAAACTAAAAATGCCAGAGCTGCAGCCATTCTATTAAGTTATACATATTTAAAACTTAATGCTTTCTGAAATTTTGAATAAACATTCCATTTCTATTTCATAGAAAAACTGTCAAAATACATTTAAATTAAAATGGTATGAAATAGATTCATAGTTTTTGGGGAAAATGTCTATGCAGGAGAATTATGATCTTTTATCACTTAGTGATAAAATAATAT
>NW_008603319.1:0-8851 GCF_000691845.1 Merops nubicus | reverse complement strand
TACAAATTACAAAGAGTATATAATCTGAATATGAAGATATTCTGTTTATAATTTCTCTTTATAGCGACTACCTGAATTTCTGCAAAATCAGTTATTTAAAACAAAGTGTTTCAAAATGGATTTCTCCACCAAAGAAATACTTAGATTCCACCTGGTACAAATTCAGGGGTGGGTGCAGGGGTCTGTGTTGTTGCATCTGTCTCAGCACTGGGAATTTCGGTATTAATGCCTGGGAGATGGGCTGTGGCTCCAGAACCCCACGTGTCCTGCCCAGTTGTCCTGGCTGTAGTCCAAAAGTGGTGGGTTTTGGAGATGCTGCTCCCAGAGCTCCCTCCGTTAGTATCTGGAACTGGGTGAAACTTACCTTCAAATATTGAAATATTTTCCAGTGTGACTTTGTTCTCCTTGACCAAAATGCCATGGAAACTCACTCAGAAATAACTGGCAACCTGGCATTTACAGCTCCCAGCTGGGCTGTAGTTCATATTCAGGATATGAACCTGACTTCATATTTGTCACTGTAGCACTGTCATATGTGGACTACTGTATCATATCCCCCACTAATTAAAACAAAAAATGTTTTAAAAGAGGAGATTCACATCCGAGGCAACCCCTAGGGGATGGGAATCCAGCGTGACTTGGCCCCAAATCCATTTCCTCCCGAGAGTTCCAGGTGCCAATTTGGTCACCTCTTGGCTGTGATACCGTGTGCTCATCATGGAGATGAGAGAGAGGATCACATTTGTTTCTGACTCCTTGTTTCCCCATAGACCCACAACCTTGAACAGTAAGAGAGCACTAGTGTAAGGTTTGCACTTGCAGAGCAGATCTCATTTGAGATTGACCTGACTATCCCGCTGTGCAGGAAAGGAAGCTCAGCCGTGTCGCTTAAGAGACTAAGAGATTATTTTTGCTTCCCTGCACCCCTTGAAAAGTCTCCCTTACAGTAAGCAGACTGCTTCACTCCTTATGTAGGAGCACTTTGACATCATGAAAGCTCCACTGACCTAACTCAAGATAACTCTGGAGCTACCCAGAGCATAAGGTAACATTAAAGATAACTTTAAATGTTCTAAAATATCAAAACATGGTCAAATATCAAAAATATCAAAACAAAATCTTAGCCATACCTTCACAGCAATACACTGTGTACATTGAGTCCATTCTTATTGTTGTATTTACAATGTCTGAAAATGGGTTTCTCCTGCAGAAAAAGTACAAGAACATCTCCTGTTATTGGGAAAGACAACCCAAAGGCTGCACGAAAATCAGCTGTGCCTTCCAACACAGCAAACCTCGTTATATAAACGGACTCTTTTTGCCACCTTCTAACAGTGAGTAAAAGAATTTTCTCCACAATTTGTTCATTAGAGTAAGTAAGTACACAAAAGTGTCTTTGCAGTGCTTTCATAATCGACACTAAGGTCAGGAAATGCCCCAGGGTAACTCACTCAGTTCTGAACTGCTACCCCAGCGAGCTGAAGGCAAAGGGAAATATTGTATTGGCCTTTGAATAGGGTTGCCACATTCATTTTTTTCAGATTTCCATGAAAAAAAAAAATAATTTTCTTCTCATAAAATGTAAATTATTTTTGTGAAATTTATATCCCTTCTCCAAATCTACATTTTGTACTTAGAAAAGACAGTTGTGATTCAGAAAATTTTGATAAGGAAAAAGATGTCTACAAGCTAAAAGTGTGTAATCCTTTGCTTATAGCATCAGTCAGAAAGCCAGAGAATATTTTCCTGCCAATTCACCCTCCACTGATTATAAAGCTCAGTGACAAAGAGGATGAAGATGATGATGAAGAGGACAATGAAGAAGAAGAGAAATGTAAACAGTTTTTTTTTCTGTTTGTCACCCATTTTTCATTAAGAGTTTAAGAGGTGAACCATGGTTCAGATCATATGGTCCACAGTTCAGATGGCCATCAAATACTCTTCCAAATTCCTCAAAACTGGGGATGAAATGACAAGTTGAGGAGGCCCTTCTTTTCTGGGAGCCAGACTTTTGGACAGCGGCTGCACACACTCCTCACTGAGGCTGAAGTCACAGATTTGTTTACAAGAAACAGTTGAGTGACTTCAACTCGTTTGTTCAGCTGATTGCCTAAACTCTGTAGGCAGTCTCATTTTCATGCAGAAAGTTTGTCTCAAATCGAGCTAAGAGAATCCACAGGAAACTCTTGGCTAGTTTAACTGAATGTGTACGTGTATTTATGTATCTATGAATTCATTCATTCACTATTTTTTAAGACTTTTTAAGCTGCACCCAAGCTGTTGCCTGTCTCTCAGAGGTGAGAGGTTCATAGGAAGGAATGAACTGCACATTCCCAGGGAGGGAAGGGACAGAACAATCTGCCCTCCTGCGGGCACTCTCCAGACTGCTGTGCTAGTTCTCAGGCAGCCCCAGGCTGCTTTTCACTCTCCCCCTGCCCCTTGGGTTGGCCAGCAGGGCTGCCTACCAGTGCTTCCTCACTCCGTTTCAGTTTGGGCAAGCCACATGATTCTACACAGTAGAAAAAGTGGAGCTTTGCTCCTCTCAGGAGCCCTAACTGAGGCAGGTAAGGAGCACTCATTTCACCTGCTCCACCGGCAGGCACCACCAGGCTGGAGCTTTGGGCAGAGGTTTTGAGAAGAGCGCTCCCTGGGATATGTTTCATCAGATGATTTCCTTTTGTCTGTCAAAGAAGGATTATTTTTGAAAATTAGTAGTGAAGGTGTTTTTGAATAATCAACAAATGGTAGCTTTTCAATATGTTTTGTCATTGCAATTCCATTGCACTTGGAATTACTGGATATCAAGGACCATTGGGGAATTGTTATTCTGTCCAGAAGCAGAGGCTGCAGTCAGAAAAGAAACAAATGAACCAAAATGAAATTCCTTATGATATCTGATCACTAAGAATTGTTGACAGTCTTTGTATAGCAACCTTGTAACCCTTTAAAAATGTTTCTACAGATGTTTCTGATTGGGTGTCTAAGGCTGCTGGAGATACTGAAGAGGAAAGAGCAATAAAGGAAATATGCTGTATATCTGGTAAATATAAGTCAGTCTCTGTTTCCTAAACAGCAATGCTGCCAATATAGTAAACTTTGTGGTTTTGTTTTGTTTTGTTTCCCCCTCTTGGGATATGTTTAGGAGAGTATTACAGGATTCAACACCCTCCTCAACACCTGCCAATAAAACCTGTGGCTTCACCTTGGGAAAAGGAGCTGTCACCCCTGCAAGTTGCTGAGCATACCTTGCAGAAAGGCAAGTACCTCTCCTCTTCTGAGACAACGTTTACCATCTGTACAGCTATGGAGAGAAACTATTACATGGTTTTCCTCTCCTCCCTGCTTTTTTAATTTAGTGACAATAAAAGACAGACTAGTACAAAGGGCATAAAAACACTTCATTAATTTTTCCCCATATGTATACATAGAGTGTCACCTGTGGTGACTACCTGCACCAGCTGTAGGCCGACAAGATAGAAATAGGCTATGTGCACTTTCCTGAGACACACAACATAGGTCTTCCATTGAATTCTTCTAGAATGTCAGGAATTTATTTAGTCTAGTTAATTAATTTAGTTAGTCTATTTGATTTAAGATTTATGTAGTCTAATTTTAACTATCCTAAGATTAGGAGTGTAGTTTAAATTTCCCATCTAGGATCTCTGTTGTAAATGGAGAGAGACAGGCACTCTCACAGAGCTATTTGTTGTAAGATAAGAGAATGCCAAAGAAAGTGAGCTGAGTCACTTTCCCAGAGGTGTTCCATGCCCTCTGCTGGATGTCTTGGGTGTCTAGATGATGAAGTGCAGCAATACATCAAACTTCTCTAAATTTAGATTAAATAAACACCCCTGTTAAGTATCTAAGTTATAAAAGAGAGTAACAAAATACTTCCATTTGGCTTGAATGTTGGGCTTTATCCAACATAATAAGGGTACAGGAAGTTCAAAGAAATATTTAACTTTGCATATTATGTTTCTCCTTCATTCTTGAGCAAGTGTCACAACTTAAGAAAAAAAAGGGTATTTTTTTACTGAACAACTAATAGTATAATGCCATTTTAGAAGAGAGACAGTTACGTTCTTAATATCACGAGATCCCAGAGTAATCAGTAGATCATTCATCAAAAATTGCTGGGCAGAAATGTGACCTGCTTTGAGCAAAAAAGAATATTATTGTTTATTTTGTGCAAATTGAGGGTAAAATCTTGATACTACTGTTTGATGTAAAACATGTTGGAGTAGGATAATGTGATAGTAAAAGAATGGGAATGGAAAAATTGTCTCCATTCTGAATAATACTGACATGTGAAGTCGTGCTCTTTTCACTGACCATTTTTGCCAGCTTAAATTGTCCGATGGAATCAGGCACCTTTATTTTCTTCTCATTTCTACATTCAAATTGTTTGTTACTAAGACAGTTTTGATAAGGTCTTTCTGGCAGGAATTTAGATAGACTAGAGAAGGAAAACAGTAACAAATCTATGAACATAGCTTTTTATTTATAATTAAACACATTAAGAGAAAAGGGTAGAGATATTTCCCAAAGCATTTCTTCAGTTGTGTTCTCTGAGGGTTTAGCTACTATGAACACTTGCACCTTGAAAGTACCATCAGTTTGATAAGGTAGGATTCATAAGTATCATTTATGAAAAGTGAAAAGCTAAAGCATGAGCTGGTTCTTTACTGTGGAGCCAGTCTTCTTTAACTGGTGCATTATGGTCTTTTCTTAGAGAGCACAAGGGTTACACATCAGTTGCACCAGACAGGATCCACACAACAAACCCAACAGAAAGAAGAACATAAAAGGACAGGTTCTAAACTCATCACTACCTCACAGCAGTGGGAGGAGAAGAATGGCAGTGCCTTTCCCCCTGCTGGCACACACAAAGTTCAATCATTCATTCTCTTGCCTTGCCAGGTGGTGGAAATACAATTCCTACAAGATTTAATAACACAAAAGCAGGAAAGAGTTTTGGAAGGAGAGTGCCGCAACAGAGTGTTACTGAAGGAGTTTGTAGATCCTTTGGCAATGGAGGTAATACACTTTAGCACTGGCTTTGCATTGCTGGACACCATGCAGGTGGTAAAGAACTGAGGAAGAGGCAAAAGATACCTCATGTGCAAGGGATGAGAAAGAAACACCAGCAGAGAGCAACATCTTAAGGTCACTCTGTTGTTGCCAAGTTCTCTGAGAACCACACACAGTTGAAGCTCAGAAGTTGTCACCCTATCTGCTGGTTTGCATCGGGTTCCCATTGAGAAGGTACACCTGGATTCTGGAAAAGGATTTGTTCCCCCTGTGGCACACACACGAATTGCATGCAACCTTTGATTCTCCGTTATTGCAAACGTATAGGTGGATTAAAGCAAATGCTTGTAGCTTTAAATTGTAACCCCTCAATACAGCATTCATGAAGAGCTTCTGACTCTTAGAGAGAAGCATTCTGAGCCAGCTGTTGTGTGAGTTCAAAGTAATGTTAGTCTCTGTGTTTGCAGTCAATTTTTGAGTTTGCTTCCAAGGTTTCTGCGACCGTGAACTCTGCCAGAGGAAATAGAGCCACTTTTGCTTTCTTTTGAGGAACAATACTTTTAGAAGAATTAGCATGTAAAGCCGTGTTCCACCTAAGAAGGCCTGTGTGTGGAGTTGGAGATTAGGTTTTCAAAACATCACAGCATTCTTTTGCTAAGAAAATTTTATCTGCTTCTTTTAAAAAGTAAATAGATGCTATTTTAATCCCTCAGAAACAAACCACCCTGACCTGGCAAAGAACCATCGTCGTAAAGAAGGAAAGAACAAATGGATTTCTGAGGAGCCAAGAAATCCTTCTAACAGAGTAACAGGAAAAGGTATTTGGAGAGAATGGTTGGGTTACTAGTTTTTATTTACTAAAGTGTTAGATGAAGTAGCACTACCTAGTTAATTTCTGTTCTTAGTGTCAAATATGTCAAATGTGTTATGGGGTTTTCGAACCATCGTCGTAAAGAAGGAAAGAACAAATGGATTTCTGAGGAGCCAAGAAATCCTTCTAACAGAGTAACAGGAAAAGGTATTTGGAGAGAATGGTTGGGTTACTAGTTTTTATTTACTAAAGTGTTAGATGAAGTAGCACTACCTAGTTAATTTCTGTTCTTAGTGTCAAATATGTCAAATGTGTTATGGGGTTTTCTGGTTTTTTTTGGTTTTTTTTTGTTTGTTTGTTTTGTTTTTTTTTTGTTTGTTTGTTTGTTTGTTTTGTTTCTTTTTTGTTTTGATTTTTTTTAAATTTATTTATCTATCTATTTATTTTTTTACTTTTTCTTTCGCTTTTAGAAAGTCACACTTCAGACCTCAAAGGAAAACAAAGTTACCAACGAACAGGTCGAAGGAAGGGTGATGAAACTGCTGCTTCTGTTCCTCATGTGGGAGAAACTGGGAGAAGCACTCACTTCAGTTCTTCAGAACATCGAAGACCAGCCTATGTAGTCTACCGTGCTGTCAACATCACTCAGGAACCAAAGTTCAATGGATCTACAGGTGGGTTTTGGGTCTTACAGAGGATTCTTAAAATACCTCAAATAGACATGCCTGTATTGTGATGCTTTCGGTTTTGTCCCTGGTGAATGTTAAGTTATTTATGATTAAATTCAGGCAAGAGTAAATTTTGGTCCAGCACAATTGTCCTAAGCACATTGTGGCAATATCCATAGACAGAAAGGTAAAACTGTATAAAGCTTTACAAACAGTCAGACAGAATATTGACAAGCAAGAATTCAGCCACCTTCATGGCAGTAATTCCTTCTGCTGCCCAGCAAAGAGGGATGAATGCAGTGATGGGCCCATGTGCACAAATATACTGATCCACACTTTTTACAGCTGCTTTGATGTGATTTAAGCTTCTGAAATGTTTAATCAACCTCAGAATAGTTCACCTTTAACTTTTTGGCTTACTCCAAATATTAGTAGCAATAGAAGTGGTTCTACAGTACTGTTCTGTCCAGGTTAGAAGGCAGAATTGTGTCCCACCTCCCTTATCCCTCAGTTTCCCAGATAGAGAGGTAAATAAGGAAGGCAGGGGTAATGAAAACCTTGCACCAAATTGAAAATTAACAAAATGAAATATATTATTTAACAGGAAACAGAAAGGAAGAAGGGTAGGGGTTTAAACAGGGTACAGAAAGGAAAAAGGGTAGGGGTTTAACAGGGTAAGGGGGGGTTATAGGAACAACAAGGCAAGGAAGATTAAACTTCCAAATATACAAAACCCAAATGTTGTGCTGAGGCTCCCCGGTGCTGGATCTCGCTGGATTGAGGTGGATTGAAGCTGGATGCACAATCCTTGGACGTGGATGGAGGCAGGGAAGAGTCTGTAGATCAGGCCCAGGTCTCCAAGATGGCCACGGCCACGTGTAGCACAGGGAACAGCAGAGCAGCGTGTGCCCAGGTACAAGGTCAAAGGAGCCAGAGCAAGAGGAAGAGGCGTGCCTTTCTCGCCCCTTTTATAGACCTTGGCAAGAAGTCCCGAAGACAGGAAAAAGGGGAGTGGGAATAGGACAGGTGTACGCCCCTTTCATTCAGGCTTGTACCTGGTTTAGGGTTTCAGATCTCCACCCACCAGGGGCAGCAGGTTTCAAACCATTACAAGTACAATTTCAGTTTCCTCTCAAGAAACGTTTCTTGTTCCACCTTTCTTCTCCCAGCAGAGGATGGAAGGGTGACATTGCTTTGCATGGCATTTTTCCAAACTAAGATTTTCCTGGAGTTTTGATTGTGATGGATTTCTGATTATTTTCATTCTTTAGGATGACTCTTAGTATTCAGTTAACAAGGGATGGCATCTTATTCAAACTTCTATTATTGATTTCAATGGATTGTACATTTTTTTGATTTATATTGTTTTTTTTCACATTGTTTATATGGGAGGGAGAACTGAGTTCATCCTTCCTGCCGTTCCCGTGGGATGATATTTTCCAACACCTTTTCCCCATCTTTGAAATACTCTACTGTCCTCTCGATAGCACGCACGAGGTCAGAAATTGGACAAGAAGCCCATGGGTGGGGTTCTTAGTCATCTATATTTCTATTGTGCAATCTCTTTCAGTTCTATAACTTTTGCTTTATCTTTAACTAGCTAATACAGCTTCACACAGTCTGGTCCAACACTGGGGGTTTATTTGCCTTTCCACTTTCAGTCTTCCACAGTTTCTCTGCATAATTGTGCTTTTTCATCTGCCACAAGAAAATTAGTTAAGTGATTTCACCTTGCCAGTTGCAGTTGCCTCTCTTAAGCTGGGTTGAAGCTCCTTCTTGAGGTGCCCCCCTGCATCAATTTCCAATAAAAGGAACCTCCTTCAAACAGAGTAACCCCTACCTTTCAGATGACTAAACCTCAGTGAAATGAATCGCAACATCACTCCTCTGGCTTGGGGATGAATGGTTGTGGTTTTTTTTTCTTGCAATATTTACTTTGATGAAATGTGAACAGGTTGGTAGAAAGATTGCAGAAAGAACATCTTAATGGCAAGAATACATCTTATCAAATTTTCCAGGTTAAAAAAAGAGAGAATATTTAAAATGAAGGGTATTCAGCATTTTTGTCTTAAGAGCAACAATTACCATTTTCACTGCCTTTCTTTTCAGCAGTACCTGAGCCACATCGTGGGAAATGCTCCAAACAAAAAAATCAGTGGCACACAAACAGATTTGAGACCCAAAAAGAAAGCTATGGTAATACCTCACCTGTTGTTTATTAACTGAAAAATTTAGGATTAATGAGGAATTAATAATTTGGAGTAATGGAATTTAGTTGGCATTAACAGAAAACAAGACTATTAATCATATTAATTTGAACCCCATTTTGTGGAAAATGATC
>NW_008603318.1:0-1224 GCF_000691845.1 Merops nubicus | reverse complement strand
CCCCTGTGCTGGTGAGGTCGATGTTGAATGGAGGGACTAGGTGCAGCAGCTAGGCAGTAACTTCATTTGGCTGTGACATTACATTTCAGACTGAAATAGATTTCTTACTTTTGCTAAGAGAATGCTCACATACTCCCCTTGATTGTTGCCAGTCTCATTACATCTTCAATGATTCACACAGTAGTTTCTTAATCTTCCTACTTCAACTATTCTTCTAGCCACATTTGGGTCTGAGACCTGTGGAGGGGAATCAGAGACATTAAGCAAGATTCCTTTCTTTCCAAACAGGAAACTGAAATGCAGCTCCTACAAAAGACAGCTTTGTGTCTGCACAGCTCCAGCAGCAGCAGTACGTAAAGCTAACAATAGCAAAGAGCTTGTGCTGAGGAGAACCCTCCATTTGCTCGCCCTGAGATCTGTGTATCCCAGTTTTTCTGTTTCTGATCAGCTGGAAGACAGCAGCTATGTACAGGAGTAGGGGCCTGAGGCATCACTTGTTATCCTGAGACCAATGTGGCTCTACAGCTTCTTTTAGCTCCACAGAAAGTCATCAGGCTGTGGGGAATTATCAGAAAAGCTGGAGCTTGGGAATGTGTGTGGGAGGGAAGGTGAAGGAACAGCAGGAGGGTAGTCAGTGCAGGTGCTGTGTGGGGAAGCAGAGATGTCATTGTGAGTGCCGAGCTCTCCTTGTGAGCTCATTGATCTCCCAGGGTCGTGCAAAGGCAACACAAGTTGTTAGTGAGGGACCACCACCAGTTCTGGACTTTAGGCTCCAGACTGACCAGCAGGGTTTTGATTCCCTTGCCAGGTGGTGTATCTGCCAGCAGTGCCTTTCAATTGACACATGGACACATGGTAGTTTCAAAGCCAGCAGAATTAGTTTGGTTTTTAATATTGTGTCAGCACCTGAGAAGTGCTGTAAGTAGCCCACTGCTTTCCTTAATGGCTGAGGTTTTTTCTATTACTTATTCACACATCTTCCATACATTCTTCTAAGCAGGTGAAAACGGTCTTAAAATATTAACAACTGTTATTGACTAAACAAGTTCCCTAACAAAGAAATTAATGACTTCATTACCTTGTTCAGAAATTCTTCTCAAGTGGATGACCTTGTGAAAAGTCAGCAACCAGAGATTTGGATCAAGCTGGGAAGCAAAAATACACATTTAGTGGCTGAAAGAAAGCTTCAGTAAAGACAGTTAATTATATCTTTAAAAAGTGACA
>NW_008603317.1:28455-51010 GCF_000691845.1 Merops nubicus | reverse complement strand
TCCTCCCTCTTCCTCTTTGCCATCACTTGCTGCTATTAAATTGCAAGGAGTATCTACAAGTACTTGTAGAAATAGTGTTTCTTTCAGACTAAAAGACACGTTTGAAGAAGCAGCCTGAAGGGAAGAGATGTTAAAGAGCTGAAGTGATGTGGTTTGCATGTCTGTGAGCTTGACTTTCTGTGTGGGATATGTTTCAAAGTCTTCCATCAGATGAAAGATAAGATACACAAGTTCCAAAGGTGTATGAAAAAGTAATCATTCATGAACACACCCAGACTGGGGCAATAGGAGGAGCAGTAAGGGAAAGCAATAAATTCAGTGGGCCTGAAGAATTTAGATTCAAGACTGAGAACTAGTGAAGACTTCAGGGAGAAAATGAGAAAAGATTTTTGCTGGGGAATGAAGTATAGATTCTTGTCTCATTCTCAGTTATTAGTTTTCATTTTATATCCAGTACAACACAATAAAAAATGTCATGGAATTGCATCTGTCTGAGGGGCAATCATGAATAGATGAAATCCTGAAAGAATATTCAAAGCCTGGCAGGCTTTATTCTGACAAGCAGTTAAGATTCCAAGTCTATGCAGCAGTGTGCAGCTGGTACATTGCTGCAACCCATAGGCTCCTGCATCTTATGGCTACTGCTTGAGTTCTGACTGATGTTCTGCTGGTGTGTAGTTACAGTCCCCTGATGAGGAAATGGGCAATTATATGCTTTGGAGATCAAGGCCGAGGACTGATGGAGGATTAGATGTGGATTGCTTAGCAATTGTGATAATTGCTGTCCCTGATGTGGAGCTGAGCAGCAGGTTTTGTGTAAGGAGAGGGGCTGCTGGAGCCAGCTGCTTGTAGGTGGGTGTGTGAGCAGCACTGGGCTGATGACAACGGGGAGCTGGGCAGTGTTGCTACATGTGTCAGTCTAGTGAGAGAAATTAGCAGCCATTTGTCAGTTGTTCTGGATTCTCTGTTATGTTCAGCCCACTTTGTCAAGTTCTGCAGGTATTGTTTGACATTTCCAGTGCAGAAGCAAATGAAAATGAAACTATTGGTTAGCTGCAAATGTGTTTCCAGAACAGGAGTCTAAAGGGCAGGTACATTCTAGTCATCTGTGCAGCCCAGTGGTGTGAAAAGAGATTTCTTTTTTTTAATTAAATAACATATTCCACCTTCCAGAATGTGGGTCCAATACATCCAGAAGTTGAATTTTCAAAATAGTGTGATATGGTGCAGAGGCAAATGATCCACTTACATCCATGCCCATGTAATTTCCTTTACTCTCCTTCTTCAGCTCCTTAAATATTTCAGTGGTAGAGGAATAGTGCTAGCCCCAGAGACACTGAGCTACCTAATCCAAATCACCCACTGGCAGAGTGGCCCTTTTCCCAGGGGGTAGGAGGTGATTGAACCTTGTTAGGCAGAGCACAAGCTGAATATCCTGAGCACAGCAGGATCAGTAAGAGGTTCCTAGAGGGGCTGGATTTCCCTCCAACTGGATTTCCCTCCTACCTTGTGAACAGCCTGCACACTGTCTCCATTGCTGTGCTTTTGAATACAAAATGAAAACTTTGTAGCTTTTATTTTCAGCGTGAATAAATCTAAATATTTTTATATCAAGATCCTTCCCTGAATGTTAGGGTTTTTTTCCTCTCCTTGGGACCTGATCAGCTATTCACACAGTCCTATTCATTGTTCAAATACCACTGCCAGTAATATTCTACATTTCCTTTGATTTCTTTCACTCCTTTCTTAAAGCGAAGGTGACTGCTGACAAGCAATTACACACCAGTTTTAGTGAAACAAACACCCTGGGTTTGTAAATCAAGGAAACCTACTAAACCTTGCTTAGCAACAGAAACAGACCTCAATTTAGACAAGATAAAACCAGGAAAGCTTATTTCAGTGATACGCTAATATTACCCACCTTCTTTTTTTTTTCAAAACATGCCCTGCAGATAGATATTGTAGAAAAAACAAAATGCACATAGTAGTGTATGGATACCCCATAGCAGAATACAACAATAACATCTGACAATGCATCTGACAGCCAGTTTCTCTCAGACTCACATCATCAAAGCCCCAGGAACGAGGAGGCATTACTGTAACTGTAGGTAGCCAACATATCCTTTACATCCCTTCAGATTCTTCCTGAGTGATGCTTTGGTTGGAGCAGACTGTGTCCCAGCCCCCCTGTTCTGAGGTACCAAATGGGCCCGTGGGTTTGTGACCTGAAGCTGTCACTCCTGCTCTGCCAGAGGGAAGAGCAGCTTTCTGGAGGTTCACAAATGAAGCATTGCTTACGAGTCAGGCTGTTACCCATGAGCTCACTAACCCGCTCCTGGCCAGCAGGAAGTTTAGTCAGATAAAATTATACATAGTCCATTTGTTTATATTGATGACTAGATGTGTGTGGACACACAGCTTAGGAAGGAGCCTGTGCTGGAACATGTCCTGGGTAGCATTTGAGAGGACCTATCTCCTTCCTTCCACTCGGTAGCAAACAGAATACTAACCCCCTAGCTCCAGTGCTTGAGTTAGACAACATAAATTACTGTCATCCCTGCTTATCTACAGAAAACTTCCCTAATGCCCCTGAATTATATTAGGGATTTGTTAGGTTAAGCACAGTGGAGATTATGAGGTGTTTAGATAATAAGGGGTATATAAATGCAAATTAGATAGTAAATATAAGATAAAGTCATGAGAAGAGGGATTCATTGAGAATTACCTGCTAGATAAATAGTTTTCTCAGCAATCTCTGTGTAAATTGCAGTGGCTGTTCACTCCAAGGAGAGAGTCTTTGCAGGGTTTAGGCAAGTCCCTCTTTCAGAACCCTGTCATACAGAACGAGCTGAAAGGTTTTCAGCTCCTCACCCCAGAGAGGAACACATTCTGCATGATGGCAGGCTGCTAACCAGAGAGATGGACTGGCAGGGGAGAAGACAAGTGAGGCATCAAAATGTCATCATGCATTCATTACACGTGAGGCTTCCAATTAGTGCATAAACTCTCCTCTTAATGGAGTAAATGTGTACTCTAGAGCAGGTAGTAAACCACGCTGCCTAACACCAGCTTCTCATGTCTTCAGGTTTTCACTCCTGTTTATTGTGAATGCCTCATTTGGTAGCTTGAAAATAAATGTTCTCTTTCTTCCTATCACTTTCCTTTCCCATTTTTCTCATTGGAAATAGTATTTCTCATTTGCTGTTGTGTTTATTAATCTGGTATTCCTGCTTCCTGGGATTATCTAAAAGCCTTGACCTCCCTACCTGCCACATCTGGTGTGGGCGACAGGGAAAGCTCTTTCACTGAGAACTTCTGGTAACAAAGTTCAGATTAGTGGTGATAGTTTCATTGCTTGGCATCCTTTATTATGTTGATATTTATAGTAATGAAACAGATTTTCTGTTTCTACATTGAGTTTTTTTTCTGATATATTCTGATAGTTGTTTTTTGCTCATGCAGACAAGATTACTATCTGGCTTTGACTTCTTCCTGCCCTAATTATATAATTACCATATATCTACCATAAGTTGCTTGGTCACGTAGTACTGTAAGCATATTTATTTATAGGCGAATTGAAATCCATTAGTGATTTGAACTCCTGCATTTTTCTTTGCTTTTTATCTTTTGCTAAAGGGCTGTGTCCTAACATTTTTTAATCTTCTTTACTCACAAAATATAAAAGCTTTGTAATGATCACCTTGACTGCTAATGCTGCTGTCATCAGTGTTCATATGGTTAGCCCCTTCCCAAGCCCATTTCAGTCAGATTCATTTGCAGATTATTGTGTTATAAAAAAATAACATTACTTTCTAGCTCACAAACTCACAAAAAAAAATAGATAAAATTGTTGCCTTTAGAGTTGATAACATATTGTGGAAAAATCACATCTTGTGTTGGTTTGTTGAGTTTATTGTTTACCTCGCTTGCAGAGTTGCTCACTATGCAGAGGGCACTTATGAAGGTCCTTTCTGTGGTGATTGTTTTCTTGGTGGTAAATGGCTTTGCACAGCTTCCACTAAAAGCAACGTCCTCCAGTAAGTTTTATGATGGCTTTTCAGGTCAAGGCTTCTGTTTTTCCTTCAGGTATCTGTGCAGAGTTATTGTGTGACACACAAGCCTATGACAACATGCAATATTACTAATACAGCGTGTGAAATAATAAGTGTACTATTCACCTTATGTGAATAGTACAACTTGGCCTTCAGTTCTATATGAAAAGCTGCCTTCAGAGCATGAATTGATCCCACTTCATCTGCTGCCTATCTAGGTTTACTTTTCCCTGAGGAGGTGCCTTGGCTACGATCTTCTGTACTGTGCTACATTCTGTGCCATGTACTGTTACTGTGACACATGAACCCCAAGTTACCCTTATTTAATACTCTGGTTTCCCTTCTTAGGAGATTCCTACCCATAGATACAGAAGTCCTCAAGAGTCCTCAGGACTCCTCAGCTGGCCCTCTCGATCCTGTTTGCAGCTATTAAAGCTCTTCCTGTTTAGCCTCTCGCTCGCACTTGAGTCCTTCATCCATAAAACTTTGCATAATTTTTGTGAGAGTGCCTGCACAGGCTGCAGTACTGCATCATTAGCTCCTCCAAATGTGGCTCTCCAGGCAGCAGCTCTCAGGGGGGTCTCCCCACAGCCCAGACCGAATTGCTGGTGTCGGGGTTCCCATCACAGCCCGGGAGGGAAGCAGGAGATACCCGGCAGCAGTTTCACTTGAGCTGCTTCTTACTCATTTCACATAACAGCTTTTAAAAATGTTTTAAATACCTAGCACACCACCAGGCTAGTTAGGAGTGGTTTTTAATATGCCACAGGCTTTTGAGGCATTCTTTGACTCACTAACATGTTTGTTTGTAAAGAAACAGATCTAACCTGTATTTTAACTTGCCTCTCAAACCAGCTTTTAACCCACCATTTAATCATGGCCCCCCTCTTTCTTCCTCTGCATGTGTTGCACTTCCCTCTCTGTTTGCTGCAAAATAGTGTATTGAAGACACACAAAAACATTGTCCTTGACTTCCTGATGACTCCTTCATTCCACTGAAATTGCTTACTAGTTGCTGGTTGGGGTTTTTCTGTTATTGTTATGTGCCAGTAAAAAGCTAGGGTTCAATTCCTTGCGAGTGGCATTTGGGGATTATTTCTGTGGAGCCGTGTTCGTTATGGCATTAATCCATAAAAGTGCTGCATGTCAATATTTGGGGTCAGACCTGAATATCAAGTTAACCCTTTTTGGGGGGCTACCAACAGAACAAAGTCAGCAGAACGTGGTGGGTTCCCATTGTCCTTGTTTTACCTGCCCTGTAGACATTTTTTTTTCCCAATGTGTTCTCTTCAAGAGTTCTGTGTGCCTGTCTCACACTCCCTCAGGACGTCGCTCCCCTCGCTCGCAGGGCTCCACCAGCCAGAGCCTGCCCTGGATCTTAGCCCATCAGATGAAGCTGTTTCTCTTCTCTGCTGCCAAAAGTCAGGCTTTCCCAGTTTCCACTTTTTCCTTGTCCTTCCCCAATTTGTACTTTTCCTTTGCCAAAGTCTCTTGGCAACTCAAGATAACATGCAGTTAAATAGTCTTTTCTGCTCTTGCAAAAGACAGGCCCTGTTAAGAGGTTTGGTTTTGCCTCTCACAATTCAGCAGCAGCAAAATTTCAATAGTTTTCAGGGTGTTTTTTACTGTTGCAGATGGTGCATCTTGCTGTCCAGGAGACCTCTCTACAGGCAACACTGGTTTCTCAAATAACAATTACAGGGACTTTAGACACACACACAAGTAATGTGAATAATGAGAAGCTGCTAGAACAAGATGACTTGGATAAACAGCTCTTCAGTGGCAACATTTTGTCCTTTTTTTCTTTTATATTTACATAGAATAGCAGATTGCTTTTTTTATTTCTTAGGAGATGGAAGGTTTTATTTTATTCCAAGTTACTGATTAAGAACAATAACTTTCAAGCTGGTATCCTGTCTTTTAATATATTGAACATTAATATGTATTGTTTTACTATATTTGAAAAACATCCAAAACATCACCTCGAGGTTTGATTTTGGGTTTTATTTAGAATAATTTGTCTTATTTAGACTGATAATTTGATTTTGTAACACCATATGCTTAAGAGTATGATGTAGTTCATCACATAGATCATTATATGGTCAGAAGATTACATATAGCACTTCATTTTCCTAATGAATTGATCATAGCATATGGACCTTTAGAGCTGCTAAATACATGAAGGAAAAATTATAAACAGAAATGCCATCTTCAAGGTACTCCAGTGAGTAATGCCCTTTTGAAAATGTTACCTGTAATGGCACCCAGCTGTCTCCATGTAGCATTATCCCATACATCTTGCCCAATGTTCAATATTCATCCTTTTATAGTTTGAAATACATCTGGTGCCATAAACAGCAGACACCTGTGGGCTATAGTCATTCCATTCTACATTTCTAAATGGTTTTATTTAATTTTATGTAGTGGCTGAAATCATGACATCCTCTTTTTTCTTTCTTTCCTTCCTTTTCTTGGCATTCCTCTTTACTGGCACATTGATAGACATCACCAGTGTCTGAAGAAAATTATTGTCACCTAGCTTGGTTTTCTGTACCAATGATTTTTTTCAGCATTCTTCCTTGAAAACAGTTACTATTGTATCATTAGAAACAGGTCAGGATTCAACATAAAGGTAATATTTCACTTCCTTAGGGTTTCTTTGGCTCTCAGTCTATACACATCCACAGAAGTGTAGAATGTTCTGCAGCTAATTTAAGTTTAATGCTGCTGCTAAGCAGCAGTGCAAAATAGTGCTGTTATCCTGGGAATATTTCATCCCTTTCACCTCTGTCCTATTTTTGTGTGGATTTGTGCAAATGCAACAATACCAGTTCAAGAACTGACTGAGCAGGATGCTCTGACTGCATTTCCTCCATTTGCAAGACTTTTATCTTTCCACATTCCTTCACTGTTTCAATCCAGTTAAATTAAATTATGAGTCTTAAAGCTCTAAAAAGTGTTAATGAATTAGAGGGGCTATGATGTAACGTATCTGAAGAATACTTCAAGGTCAATAGGTGCAAATCTGGGGGTAAGACTCAACTCATCTGAATTTAGATATCTACAAGAAACCTGTGTACCTGTGCAAGTCCTTTGAGAGAATGAAATTGTGCTAGGAAGCAATTGACCTAACCCATTTTATGTGCCTGCTGTATGAGAAGATTAACGTAGTACTAGCAGAGATTCCAATAGGACCTATGACATATATTTTGATTAAAAATGATATTGAGTGTATGGGTTTTTAATTGTGTCAGCAGAACCAGCTCAAACCTCTCTATTTAAGGAGACAGGTGTTACATTCCTTGAGCAAAGGATGAATTGAGATAACTGCTCTGACAGGTGTGAAACTTTCCTGATGTATGAAAATGAATATGGGATGTCCTCAAAATTACTGCACCTAATTTTTCTCTGTGAAACGAATCTTTTTAGAAGAACACTTCTTGGGGTCTATAATTCCTGTAAAAGAAGAATTTTTAATTGTGTCAGCAGAACCAGCTCAAACCTCTCTATTTAAGGAGACAGGTGTTACATTCCTTGAGCAAAGGATGAATTGAGATAACTGCTCTGACAGGTGTGAAACTTTCCTGATGTATGAAAATGAATATGGGATGTCCTCAAAATTACTTCCTCTGTGAAACGAATCTTTTTAGAATAACACTTCTTGGGTTTTATATTTCTTGTTAAAGAAGAATTTAAAACAGTTCTTTAAAACAAAACAGTGATTTATCTTAGCTAGTAATTTATCTCTAAATGAATTTAGGAATAGTGGATTGCAATAGTTTCAAACTTTTCCATAAACCCCACTAATGTCTTTGTGCAAAAAGGCCTTCTGGTCCCAAATATCCTATTTCTAAATAGCCACCACCTATGTGTGCCCCCAGACTGTGCATGAGCCACAGTGCAGGTCCTCAGGGGATTTCCTTTCTTTCCAAAGGGAAGGACACCAAGCAAATGAAACAACAATGTCTTTCCTCAGGCAGCCTAAGGTTTTAATCCTGTGTAAGAAATGAAGTCAGTCAAATGTTTAAAAAAATATATTAGTTCTATGAGAATATATTCTTCAGCTTGCAGGGAAAATGAAACACTAAGAACAGAAGGAAGAAAACAGTAGTGTCAGAGAACAAGGATACAGAGAGTTTGTAGGTGGTGGTGTGGATGGGAATGCTTAGAGAGACAGGAAGAAGATGAAATTTGGGAACCATATTTAGCTGTTTTCTTGCCTGGCAATACAAAGCAGTGCCAATGTGCTCCAAGTGTTTCATGCTGTTCCAGAGCAGCTTCAATTACCCCAAACATCCTGGTGAATCTTAAGCTAAAGTTTAAATAAGCATGCCTTCAAGTCAAAAGGAATAATAATTAGTACCATTGTGTCTGAATTCCTCATTTTATGTTTGTATACAACATATTTAATAACAAATAACAAGGGGAAATGATGGAAGTCAAGAGTAAATGTTTTACACTTGTATTTCATTAATTTAGGACTTTTTTTTTTGAAAAGTAAAATCTTAAGATAAATTCAGACATTAATCGTGATCTTAAAGTAAAGTCAACCCTGTTAAAGAGTGAAAACTGAAAACTGATATTCTAGTAATCCCTCATCTACGGAAACGAGAAGTGAATTTTGCATTGCATACCATCAGCTGAAAATATGTTCTTTTCTAAGACTTAGTGTGGGAAGAATTAGTCCACTGGCACAAAAGACTTTTCAGTATATTGATCTGTATCCTGAGGGGCAGAGGCTTGGGCCACAGATGTACATTTTATCCATTCACATCCCAGTCTTCCTGAGAGCCATTTCTGCTGCATCACCTCAGCACGGAGCAGCTTCATGTTTTGATCAGTCAGAGATCTCATTACCTTCCAGAAATTACTAACGTTTTGCATCAAAGAAATTCGAAGAGTGACTGTTTAAGTAAGAAAGAGTAGAGTTTGTTGTCAGGGAGAAAGACATGTCGTATTTCATCTGTCATTTCTTCGTGTGGGCAGTTTTAGGGACCTGGCACAGGTGCCTCCCGAGCTCTGCTCGCTGCCCACGCCAGGGCACAAATGAAGGTCAGCCTCCTTTGCATATGAAGATGAATGTTAACTTCTTCCCAAGCAGAGTTTCACAGAGATGATCCATCACCCCGGATCACAGCTGATGGTAAATGACAAGGCATGAGGGAAGGGAAGTGTCTTATAGCTGGGTGAGGAAAGTGACTCCTGCCTGGTGCTCACACTTCTGGGGGCACAGTCACGGTGCTTTCAAGTCCCCGGGAACAGCTGTAGAGACAGTGGAGAGACAAAACAAGAGGAAGCTTAAAGGAGTGCTTTATGACTTGAAATCTTACATAGGTGAAAATCCATGGTAGACAAACCATGTTTTTAGATTCTGGAGTTTATTCTGTAACCACTTCAGAGAGTTACAGAGAGAGGAAAAAATTCTGTGCTTTCCAGTTTGTGTTGATCTTCCCCACTTGCCTTCATCCTTTACTATCTTTTAGTTTTTGGGGTTTATTTGTAAACTCATTGAATTGTATTTTGCTGTGCAAGCACGTGCTTCCAGAGGCTGGTTTTCATTCTGTTCTCATTCTACTCTCATCCATTTCCAAACTGGGAACTGTTTGAAATTCCCCTTACTTGGCTTTGGGTACTTTTTTTTTCCTGTTCACTTACTCTTCATTATAACCTTAAAAGCACATCTAACCATGTGGTCAACAGTGCAGTTCTGAAAAGAACTGGCAGTGGGCTTGACAGCTTGGAAGCAGTTGGCCATTTGAGTCAATAACTGGGTGGACAACTGTTTAGCTCCACTGTGATTAACAGGGTGATGCCATTGAGTATAGGCCTAAAAGTCACAAAGGTTTGGGATACCATGAATTGTTTTGCTCCTGGAACTTAATTTAGACATTGCATGTGGCAATTTAAAACAAAGAATTCTCTAGTGCACCATCATGGAAACAGAGTTTCTCTTGGTCTTAGCCCAATATTAAATGATCATTTTTAAGGACACCTATTGTAGCCATTTCCTAGGAAAAGGAGGTCAGGCATAATAAGTTGTGTGTTGTGTACACTTTCAACAAAATTTTAAATATTTATACTTTCTAATTTATAGCATGTGCACTGTTCCTTAAATAAAGAGCTGTCCTGAATAGGATCCATCTAGCTCTTCTGAAAAAAAAAAGAAACAAAACACAACAGAACACTAACCCAAAGAAAACTGTTTGTTTGTATTGCTATCCCTAGTTTACCCCAGCTCCATACTACTTAAGACATTTCTCCCTTTTGTGATTGCTTAATGTTTGTCTCAAACCACAGCTGAGTAGTAAAACTAATGATAGTCTCTAACATGCTCTGTGCCTCTGAGAGTGTGATTGAAATGTAATGGCTATGCCCATCAAGAAACCTCAAATTACCATTGTTGTCTTTCTTCTGAACTCAAATATAGCAGAACATAGCACAGACAATCAGAACTCCAGTTTTGAATCCTAAATGCAGGTGGGGTTGTAAGAATGAAAGGTCTTGTCTGCATCAAGTCTACAGCCAACAGTCTCCTGTAGCTTTGTTAAAGATCATTAAAGAATTCAAATCTGCTACTTTAGTTTTGCCACTATTTCCTACAAGTCACCGGGACAAAGTTGAAACATTTTGAAATAATTATTCTAATCCTTTAAATTCAATAGATTTTTAATCTAACCTACTTCTTTTGTTTTCTCCATGGTTAAATTTCAAATATTCCATAAGTACAAAATCTGAAAAGAACATAAGGAGGGTGTGTCTGCTGGGGAAGCTTGACAGAGTCATCCTGCTCCTCTGTGCTCTCTAAACCAAAGCCCCTCACCGACAGATGTTTTGTGTGCTTGTGATAATTGGAGAGAGGCAATATTTGAGCTTTGCTCATCATTTCTTCATGCATTGCAGGCTTTCTTTTTCATGGTGCTGGACACCTGTGACACCTCCAGACGTGGCCATGAGCCCCTGGTGCTGTATCTTGTCAGCCAGTGTCAGAACCCCTCAGAAGGTGTTGAGCTGTATTTGGCTGATTACAGGCAGTGGTGGTGTTCCCTGGAAATGTGTCAGCGTGGCCCATATATAAACATTAAGCTACAGTGCAGGTGAAGCAGTTGCACATTACTGCTTGAAGGATCTAAAGAGCAAGCAAGTATGTTTTTTACTAAATTTATCTCATTTATCTCTTTTCTTCAAGACAGGCTTGCCAAAAGAAACCTTTTTTTTCTTCAAAGTGTTGTTAACAAAGCCATGACAAATGGTGTTTTCTATGAAAGATAATTAATTTTTAAGTGGAGCCAAAGAGAAAAAAAAAAACACAGT
Organism: Merops nubicus; assembly: GCF_000691845.1. Taxonomy (NCBI): domain Eukaryota; kingdom Metazoa; phylum Chordata; class Aves; order Coraciiformes; family Meropidae; genus Merops; species Merops nubicus. The sequence continues at coordinate 39,647 of NW_008603317.1, read as the reverse complement.
AGATTTGACTGCAAAAGCAGGATTAGGGGTTGTAACTTTTAATGAAGCATCTCTGTTTACTTTGTTCTCATTTAAGAAGCCTCTCTTCAATGATGTTTGGGTTTTGTGGCATCTTGTGTAAAATCTGAAGGCTGTACCAAGAGCAAACAACTTCCAAGCACAATGTAATGTCACAGGCACCTTTGCCTCTTTCCCACACAACAGCAAATTAAACAGACACTTTGCCCTCCCCATGGACTTTCAAGTTGGAAAATAGTAAGACCCAGCTAAAGAAGAGGATTCTCTCTGCTAAGCAGCTCAGGGAGACCTGTTTCCATTCACTCAGTGCGTGCTCTCAGGGCTATGTGGTGTTTTGTTATTCCACTGCACAGCCCTGATGGACACAAGTCAGTGCAAGTTCTAATCAGATGCAGGAAAGTGTTCTCCACGCTGCATTATCATATTTGGTGTCCAGCAACTGGAACAATAATAATGCCTGCTTGTAAACAGCACTGTTGTTAGATCAAGCTCAGGTCTTCTGGTTCTCTGGCAGATCTCTGACTCTGCAAAGCTGTGGGAGCTTTGCTGGGGGCTGAGGACAGTGTGCAACCTGAAATTTGTGACAGGGTCACTGGCTAAAGCAGGCTTTCTGCTGTGCATTTGGTGCCTCTGTAGAGAAAGGTTTCTGCAGAACAGACTCAGACCCTCCATATGGACATGGAGATGGGATCTAGAGCTGTGCCATGAGGGTTGGCTTTTACCAGAGTCTGAGGCTTAGGATAAAGATACCTGTGTTTTGTATGACAGTGATCATCATAACTATGGTACACTTCCTACAAATACTTGATGAGTACTTCTAAACCAAGTTGTTGTTCTATGGATAGTAAGAGTTCAAATTTATACATGAAGATTTGGCTTAAAATTGGTTTGTGCTTCCTTTGGTTTAAAAGGAAGAAAAGATTGCTCAGATTTTTCATTTTAAAAGGGGTGCTTGGTACTTTTTCCACAATGGTTGTGCTTTCCCCAATAATTACATACATGCTAATTTTTTTTTCCTTCTTTTGGATTCTACATGTGTTCATTGTTTTCTCTCTCAACACTTGATAAATGACAAAGGAACAGAACTTTAAGACATGGTACTTTCCTAGGTAAATCTTTTTCACAAACTCAAGCGCATCTTTTTTTGGGGGTTTTGTTTGTTGTTGTTGTTGGTTTTTTTTTTCCCTATAAGAAATTTCTGTTGTCTCTCATCCACAACTGGAATGTTCTTGCTAGGCATCTTTCAAGTCCTACAGGAGCAGGGAACTTCTTGGTAAGAATAACACCATGTCTGGCTATGTGGCAAACACCTCCTGCACAGCAGGGTCACAGTGCTCTCAGATGCACCCTCCTGTGATTCTGCTGGCAAGATAAGCTTGCAGAGCAATGGGGAGAGGGAAAAAAGCTTGTGCTAGACAAAATTAGGCTCACAAGATCTGTAAGTTGGAGTGAAACTTGTCAGGGTGTCGGGATTTGTCAGAATGTCCCTTCTGCATTTGGCACACTTCAGTCTGATTTAGGGTCTGCTTTTGGACAGTATTCACCAGGAGAACTTGAGAACAGCAGTGTAATGATATAGCCTGAGTGTAGCTCTTCACCTCTTTATTCAATAATAAAATACTTGTTTCACTGATAAAGTTTTGTTCTAGTCAATGCCCTGCCAATTATTTTCATTTACCTTCTTCTTTAGCATCACCTCATTAGCATCATCTGCACTATGATGATACAACTGCTTCTCTCCAATTTGACTTTCCCTTCTCATTTTCTCCTGAATAAATAATATTAATGTACAATGCAGTGATTTCCAACTAGCATCTATCATCTTCTCCTCAATTTCAATTACCTCAAATTAGAATTTCCAACTAGCATCTATCATCTTCTCAATTTCAATTACCTCAAATTAGGCTTACTTCTCTGAAGCCTTTTTGGTTTCTGCTTTCCCTTCTCAGAATCTGGAGGTTTTGTATTGTAAAAAGCATTCTGTTTTCATTTAGAGGAGTTACTGAGTTGTATGTGTCTAGCTTCATACACCACGATAAACTCTGCTGAGGGGTCTGGCCATGAACTTTCACAAGAGGAGCTGCTGAATGCTCAAGACTTTTAACAGTTCAACTTCATTTATAGGTGCCAAGCCCTTGAAGATCTGTCAAAGCTAAGGAGATTCAAAATGGAATTGGAGACTGTTTTAGAAATGAAATATTTTCAGACTTGAAATTATTTTTGGCCAGTAATTTAAAAAGAACTAACACTTGACTAGAATTTGAACTCCAGGACTGAAGTCAGACTTTAACTACTAGAGATCAGGACCAGGGAGGCCTGTTTGAAGGTGGTCATTATTTTATCTACATCTGCTCTATAGCTCTTTTACCTTTGCATAGCATCTGGCACTAGCCAAGGACAGAGGCAGAGTGCAGTTCTTGGTCAGACTTGGATCTGATTCTGTCCAGTAATAATTATGTTCCTAAAACCCTGAGCAGTTTGGGGAACGTTGCCTACAACGATCAAATGCCACTTCTAGTATTCTTGCATATTTTCACCTTGTTGTTAAGGCAGAAATCATGTTGTCCTACTTATCCTGGAAATATATATGAGACATTGAGCACAGACAGAGAGTTTCCCTATGAATTTCCACATATTTTATCACAAGCCCTACAGGAATTTTGCATGTATCATGTCTTCATTCTTCTTTTCTAAAGCTGACATATTATTGTCGTCATTATTTATTTGTGGTGCTGGCATGAGGGGGTTTAGCTTTTCTTTAGTTGTCTGTATGTAAACCAGTAACTTGTAATTACTTTTCAGAGTGCCTTTAGGAAATCAGGAAATGACACTTGTGCATTCATATGCCCTGCTTTAGAAAGGAGTCGGAGGCATCATGCTACTGCCCTGTTGGAACAGATGTATCTGGTATGCAAAATGTACATGCCACATGTGGGCTAGCTATGAAACAAGATGAAAATTTTAATCAAAGTCTCCATGCATTTCCTAAGCATTAGACAGCAGATTGTTAGGCGTGGAAGTAGGTCACACGTTGTGTTGAGAGACTGTGCTTTGTCCTTAGCCATCTGGCAACATGAATCAACGTCAGCTGGATGCAAATATAACTCTGCAAAGGTGACCTTGGCAACAGGATTGGTCTACTGAGCAGAGACTACAGGAGGGTTACCTGCAAGCACAAGAATGCTTTAAGGGAAAAGCCAAAAATAAGATTTCTTCATTCTAGGAAATCTTCACAGCTACTGCTACTGGTTTGGTTGTCTGCTCTTTGTCAGTGGTAGCAACCTTTAGTTTCCATTCTAGCATCACTTTAATCACTACAGGTGTACTTAGGTCTCAGTGAATGACTGAGAACTCACTGAAATGCAGAGTATGTAAAAATGAGGCACAAGACAGCAAACAAAGTGACAATGGTTCATTATGGTCAGTTGCTGCTAAAAAGAAGGACTCTGGAATACTATCCAAGGATGTGTTTTTGAGGAAACTTAGCTTTTGAAGCATTAGTTTTTAAAAGTCTCCAAAGCTTAATCCAGCAAATAGCAAATACTTGTAGCTCGGTTGAAATGGCACTACTGAGACAAATCTGGCTGTGAGTTTTAAATCTGTGGGTCTGAGGTCTAAAATGAATAGAAAATTCCAGGAGGAAAACAATGTGTAATAAAACTTCCCTGTGTTGTTTCCAACTCAAAGCAGGAGAGCATTTTTCATGTATTGAAGGCTGTGCTGGAGTGCAAAGTTAACTTTTCGTTTTGCTGCCTTACGTTAGGTGTCAGTGTTTGAAATCTTTGGCTTAAGCATCTTTCAGAGTGACATGTCTGCATGACAAACTTAGAATCCAGTTCTGATGGTTTCCAGTCCTCTTTTGAAACCACTAATCCCACAAAGGAGTTTTGTGGTCTACTCAAGTTTTCCTAGTTGACTGCATTAACAATGAAGTCAGAGTTTCCCTTGTACAGCAATGAAAAAAGGGGAAAGGGAGATTTATGCATTTCCAGGTTCTGTGCTATCTGCAGAATGGATTTAACATTTGCCAAACCCACAGCAAAGAAGTTCACTCTTACATCGTCCTGGACAGAAGCAGCATTTCTCTTCTCAACCAAAGGAGACACTGTGAAGTGTGGAAGCCATCAGGTTTCCCCAGCCTGCCTTCCCCCGTCGTGACTCAGGCACTTAAAAACCCCACGACAAAAAGAGAACGCAGTGCTCCTGTCTGCACACAAACACGTGGATCCGAAACGTGGGTGTGCATCTTGGGAACTCAGGGACTCCAGAATTCTGAGTTATTTGGTGTCTCCAGTGGCAGCCAGGTCCTATTAGAGTTTCCAGCTATCGTTGTTACTTCTGAAAGCATTTTATGGGAACATAGGAACACTTATTCAGTTTCTCTAGTACAAAAGCAAAGCAAACTGCTGCTTAAAAGTTGTGTGAAGCTGTTGTAAGGCAGTCAGGATGGGAGCAGGAGTTAGCCCTGTGTCTACACCCACCCACAGTGAAGAATTTCACAGGCCAACGTTTAAGTGAGGGTGTAAGAAGCTGTGGTACTTTGAGTTGACTCACCTCCATGTGTCCGAGGATGAGAATTGGTCTTGCTGAAAGCCAGCTGGCATTAGGATAGGAGAAATAGCAGATGGTGAAATGCAGTACGTGCCCTCACAATCTAAGATGATTATTGTCTGCTGCAGATCATTTTTTTCAACATACAGGGGAAAATCTGGTTTAGCACTGAAACTGTTAAGTACGTTCATCTAAATTACAGTGTCTCAGAGAAAGTTTGCAATAACTCCTACTGTATGTCCCCCATGGATATGTGAAAAGTATCATGTCTGGTTTTGCTTTAAGCTAATTTTCTTTTTTATTTTACATAATATTATAAATTGACCTACGACTACAGGCTGCCTTGGGTATATCTAAATTTGTGATCAGTGTACAGCATATGTTATTTTTAGATGTGAAATCCACGCCTTGCATCCACGAGTGTGGTTATTCACTTGGTATAAAAGCACTAGGGAAATAAGTAATTTTAGTGCTTTTAAATGGTTTGCAGTCATCTTTTTTCACTTTATTGGATTTACATCTTTTTCCAGTACTTGTGAACTATTCAGTTGGGTGAGTCTGTTTCTAATTGATCACCAAGTCAGACACAGCAGTGTGATCTCTGAGTTCCTATTCATGAGTCTGGTTTAATTTCAAAGGCATAATTTGAAAGTCTTATACTAACTTCATTAAAGATTTCATTGGACCCAAGATGAAATCACAGTCCCTTTTGAAACTGTGAATTTTTACACTGTTCTAGAAGACCTGTCTGAATGGCAGATGTTTGAGTCAGTGCAGCAGCAGACACTGCCTAGGATATTACTGGATTCTAGCACAAATTCATCAAGTTGGATCTCTGCAGAGACTCTGGTTACAGGCTCATATTCAGAGCAGAACTTAAAGCTCATTAAAGCAAATAGTTTTAAGCTCACACTTCCATGTAAGCACTTGCTGATGGCACTAACAGAAACCAAAGGGAACAGTAATTCTGTAATAATGCTAGAAACTCTTGGAGCAGATGAAGTTGTTTCCAAATCAGGCAAACATGAGGAGACACTCAGAACACCAGACAACACCTGTAACACCTGGAGGCTGAAGATGAGCAACATTTCTCATCATACTTGTCTAGGTATATTCTTGACCATTTCCCAGAATCTTTTAATTCTGTGGGTTTAGATAATACTATTTACAAATCAATTTGGTCTAACTTTTTCTTTTAATTAAGAAAGCTAATTGGAGAATGGTCTTAGAAATTACTTTTTTCCCCTGACATACTGTTATGTCAGAAAACAAGATGAAGACAAATGAAGGATTGTTTCAACCTCTCAAAGAACAGGAACTGTTTGGTCCTCTAAACAACAAAAGTACATTTCATCAACACATGCATTAATATTTATATTCATTTTATCATTATTAATTTGTTTGTATTCTTTTAATAAGCAATGCAGATAAAATAAGTGCTATTGCAAATATTTGCTTGCATTCATATCACTTCCCATTACTTCTGCATTTCATCAGTGGATAGTGCTGTGGAGCAGCCTCCAAACTGACCCCAGCTGAGGCAGCTCCTCAGAGCCCTGGGAAAATTGTCCATCAAACAGCTTCAGAGTTGCAGCCATTCTCCTGGCAGAGCTTGGATGTGCCCCGAGGGGGAAGTAATTGCCCACTGTCACTTCTCAGTTCCCTTTCCTAAGAGTATCAGCACTGCTGGGTTGGTTGGCTTGTCGGGGGTGTTGAGCTACTTGCATAAATGCTGTTGAAGGGAATGGAAACGTTGCTGTTTGCTCAGACTTCACAGGGAACGTGTGGCTGGGTCCTGGTTCTCTGGTGGCTTTGAGAGCCCTGTGCCGAGGCGGCTGGGTGAGAGACGTCACCCCCGGCTGCTTCCCTATTTGTGCTCCTGCCTGTTAATGTCAATGCCAGTTGGCAGCAGATTACGTTAATGCACTTAATTAATTTAAGCTACAGCTAGCAAGCAGATACAGAATTTGCTCAGCCATGCTGGCAAGAATGGCATAATCTTGAGGAGAGAAAAGGAGGATTGCCAGGGATACTATCCGCTTTAGCTCCACCGGTGTCAATGATCCATAAATTTGAATTTAAGCCCTCCTGAAAAAAATCTGGAACCTGAGTACATTTGAAATGTGATGAAAGTACTTTAGCCTCCTAATATTTTTGCAGCAGGGATCCATCTCTGCGAGAAATGCCAGTGTTTGTGAATTTGCACTACCTCAGTGCAGGAACAGAGCCCCTGAAGTGCTTGGTTCTGCGTGGGCCTCTCACAAAAAGCCCCTGCCCTAGCTGCTTCCTGAACATAGTTTTCAACCAAATGAGTTATGTAAATATTTGAGCAAGAATTAAACACTTGTATTATGAAAGACAACTTGAGTACTTCTTTCTTGTTAAACCTAGTGACTATACATTCAGCATAATTACTACATTAATTATACACTTACTATATTTTTTGCAATGTGATTAATATCTTCAAGAACTGTTCAAAAAAAGAATACCTAATAACTAAGAAATTACAGACTTGAGCAGCTGTTTGAATAAGCATTTTTGGGGTGTCAGAGAAAATGCTAACAACACTTAGACATTTTTTAAATCCAGTTTCTTCTGAAGTTGTGCAGTTTCAAGCCTGGCTTTATAAAGCAGTGAGATTTTTGTTGTTTGCCTTTTAAGTCATGTCTCAGTGCAATGATTTCAAACATAGTAGCAGCCTAGCATCAGTCATCACAGTCTATTTAGCCTGGTGAATGAAGAGTTCTTCCACTTACTTCTGGTTTGAGAACTTTACCTGCTGGCCCACAGTTGGCACAACTTTGGTCTGGATCTTCTTACAGCTGCTTCCGAATGTTACTGCTTTGAGATAAGCATCACAGTACCTTCTGAGAATTAGGGATCTTCCAGGCTGACATTTAAAGTCAGTGTAAAGACATTTAAAGGTTGGAGTTTAAACTCTGAAATTTATCCAGGTGTACAAAGCTTAGGCACTTGTGTAGTGTACCTCTGCACACAGAATAAAAGTTTGAGAGGAGGCTTTGAAATAGATGTATCTCCATCTCACCAAGGCTTTGCTGGACTTGCTACAAATAATGTTTCTTTACATTTGTTAGCACCTGATTACCAAAGCTCTGCAGACATGCCTGTTCTGAAATCTGCAGGGTTGTTTCCTAGGAGGTTTTTACCTTTGTAGGTCCCTTTTGGCACAGCATCCTAAATTCCAACTTCTGGGTGGAAATGCATTTCAGGCTGTTGCAATTGGTTAGATCACCCTTAGATGAGCCTAAGCAGATCTGAGCCTTTTACAGTGGGAATGAGGCAGAGATATTTGGAGAAGGAAAAAACCCTATGATTCACTAGTAAGCAAAAGTAACAGAGTCTTACTGTAATTTCATCTTCTTTCAGTTTATAAGACTTAGCAAAAAGAGACAAGGGTTACACTGCCCTTTCCTTTTCTTCTGGGAGTCTGGCATCATGATGGAGCCCTGTGGGTCCTGCTTGTTAGCACCTGATTACCAAAGCTCTGCAGACATGCCTGTTCTGAAATCTGCAGGGTTGTTTCCTAGAAGGTTTTTACCTTTGTAGGTCCAAGCAATTGACCAAGGATTACACTGCCCTTTCCTTTTCTTCTGGAAGTCTGGCATCATGATGGAGCCCTGTGAGTCCTGCTTTCCTGGGAATGCTGCAGTTCAGATAGAGGCTAAAATCTCAGGAGCAATGTACTGAAAGCACTGGGTGGAATCTTCCATAATTCAGGACCACTCCAGTATATCCGTTTCTCTTAGCTGTTCCCATGCTTGTGTACTTTCCTGACTTAACTGTGTTCCAGAAGTGAAAGAATTGGCCTGTATGTACCCAGCACAATCAATTGAAAATATTTTTGTGTAGACCTGACAACAAAAGTGTGGGTGGATAAGGTCAAACCCAGATGCCACCTGCAGATATCCCCTTGGCACACAACTAGAGTATTATTCTCTTCAAGGCCGGAAAGGGCTGGAATTGAGACAGAAAGGCTTGGGTGGTCCTCAGATTGAATGTGCCAAGAAAGGGTTCCAGCCTGCTGTGCTCTTGGTTCCTCAGGCTGGAGATAAAAACCACAGTTAAGCCATTCTCCACTTCATAATGTTGAGAAGACAAATCTCAGTGAGTGTCTCCTACTTCCCCTCATCACCTGGCCTCACTTTGGCCACGTTGTCATTGCTTAGAGTAGGTATTTTTATGAACCTCAGAAAGAGGTGATATAGTTGAGATATAGTCGACCAGCTGAGTCAATAACACACAAGGTTTCTAGTTAATTTTTCAGGGTTATATGCTGTTTAGAGCAGGAAATCCATGATTTTAATTAGCAATAAATAGGAAGTAGTCTGCTATGACCTGATCTTAAACAGGTACTGCTGTACTAAATTATTTCAAAACAAGCAGGATTCTCCACTGAGCAAATTGATATTAAGTCATCTTGAGTTTATTAGCAGTAGCCACATTATCTGTCTGAGTCTCTCTTTGGTTTCAGAAGAGAATGAAGCTGAAAATCTGTTCTTAGACACAAACAAATGAGTTTATTATAGAGTACAGAGCACTGAGACAGAAGGGACTTCCCCCACGTAGTCATTTGAAGAACTAATTGGCATATGTATCGCATCCTACAAAATAAATGGAACTAATAACCATTTGTCAAAACCCAACATTTCTGTTTGTTGATTTCACAGTTGTTTAATGTTTAACGAAATTCTGGGAGATGATGTTTTCTTGATGTGGTGTTTGTGTAAAAGATGCTTTTATCTCTGACACTTCATTAGGGAAAATAACTTGGATTTTGACCGTTCATAGGAGATAAATCTCCGTTTACTGCAGGGAAGGCCATGCAATCTGCTGTATTTAACAGAGAGAAGGACCTGAAATTGCTTAAGCTCTGTTAGACAAGACCATGCTATTGCTTTCAGATTCTACTGGTATTAAAATTTGAACTAATAACTTACATTTGATACCTTTTTGTAGATGGGAGAGTTGAGACCTTAGCAGTGAAATGCCTCCTGGGAAGTTGCAAAGGCAATCGGTTTATCAGGTGTCTAAGGCAACTAAACTATTTCATTTGTATGAGGCACTGAATCAATGAGACAACCATTTGCCTGATGCTTATCTCAATTTCACTGGCATTTGCTCAAAATCGTTTTGGAGATGTTATTAGTATCAATTTGAATGTATACTGGTGTGTTTTAGGGCGACATTTTGAGATAGGCAAAGAAATTTCTTTAATTTGCAAGTCTTCTAGATTTGAGTTTTGTTTTCAGGAAAGCAATTTCTGCCTCACCATCAAGATCAGAGGATGTGGTCCTTTGCATCCCCTGAAGATCACTTGCTTACAAGGTCCGTGGGTTAACACTTTACACTTTAAACCAATCAGATCATGTGGTACACTTGCTAAACTGGGACAAGGAGGATGTTTCCCTGCAAAGCTTTTGGGCTTTACTCTCTCTGACCTGTTTCCCCTAGGGACAGAGGGAAGACCGAGCCATCGCAGATATCACTGCAGGCTGTGTTCTCACAGAAAGAACTTAACTGGGTTAGCCAGCACTTCACCAGGCATCAGTCTGGGGCACTGTATACCTTCGTTTGAAATTAGGCATCATGCAGACAGAAGCTATTTTTCAGATGGAGCTAAGCTGATTTCTCTTAGTTCTGTGTTTCACTTCAGAGAACAAAGGTCCTCCCCAGTCCTTCTTACGTCTGTTTTAGGGGATGACTGAGAACTCAGCATCATTTAACATGAAATATTGAGATACTTAATCTGCATCAAAGGAATATTTGAATGTGTGATCTAGGCAGACTGAGTCTTTACAAGAGGAAAACTGTCCTCAGTAATGTAGATTCTTGCACAAATCCTTTGACAGCTTCATACTCTCTAATGATATAACAGGTTTGTGAAAACTGATTGTTTTCTGCATAAGAGCCTGGGTACTTTGACAAGAATTCAACTTTACATTAATGGGACCATTATAAGGCAGCTAAAAAGGCTTCATTATCATGTAAGAAAGAAGTAAGTAGTTCCTAAAGCTCTTAGTGGCCACATCAGCATGGCCAGCAAAAGAATTCTTGACTTCAGTTGGTTTAGTACTTGCTGAATAATAACAAGAAATCATTCTGACTAGGAAAAATACAACACACATCCATAGTTCCTTTCTTAGTTTAGCCCACTCACAATGGTAACCTAAGTCTCGTTGGTTCTTTCGTTCCCTTTAATTGACCAGATTGGAATGTATTCTTTCATAACTGCTGATGGACCCTAAAATAAACCCTTGCCAACCTGCTGTTCTGGTTTAGCTGACTCCCTTAGCATTCTTCCAATTTTTAAAGTATTTTTGCTTCTTTGTGATGAGCAGTTGAGTCACAGGGCTTGCCTGACTACCTCTCAGACTAAGACAATTTCCCAAATGCATCCATGGAGCAGGGAGTGAACTTCTAATGTACTCTGACGGATACCAATAGAAAAATTCAGACTGAATTCTGTGGAGGAAGCTCATGTCCTGAGTAAGTTTTGTTTGTTGTTTTGGGGGCTTTTTTTTTTTTTTTTTGAGATGAAAAATATATATTTTGACATAGTCTTCTGACATTTATGGAGCTGGGTTATAACTGAAGTAATCAAC
>NW_008603317.1:0-28445 GCF_000691845.1 Merops nubicus | reverse complement strand
AGGAATGGAAATGCACTTTGCTGGATGAGAAACGGGAATGCATATGAAGAGTACTCTTGCTGCAGATGGATTGTGTATGTGTAATGTAAGGGTGGAATTGCATAGAGCTGGGTTTCACTCACGTTGTTTCACTGCCACACAGCACAGTTAATCTGAATTGGTTTTGTTTCTGAATTGGTTTTACTGACATCAAAGGTGGGACCTTTCTCTTCGTCCTGCATTTCCTCCTCCGTCTGTCTACTTCACAGTCTCAGACCAATTAATAAGCAAACTTACATGTCCCCTTGTGACAGGGCTGTGGAGGATCTTTTCTGATCCAAGGAAGGTGAGAATAAAACAAGATTTCACAACTTTCAAAATACGAACGCAAGTTGCTACCTTAAATGTTTTTTGTACTGTTTCTGTGTTACCATGAGCTAGATTTTGTCCTAAGTGTCTGTTTGTGGAGCCTTGCAGTAGATCACACCCATGGGAAAGCATGCCCTCAATCCTTTCTCTTCCTTCTTTTTTTCTGTTTTGCAATTCAGTCTGATGTTTGTAGACACCTATATCAAGAACACTCTTATGTAAAGCACATCTGGTACATTATTTTGAAGATGAACTCTACAACACACAACACAGCTGGAAACAAATTTTGAAAAGGAGTCATGGCTTAGTAATTTAGGCCAGAGCTGCTTCAATAGAGACCAAGAAACTTTTGCTTAGTCTATTAATTAAATAATGGCCAGTATGTAGTGTTTTCCAGATGGCTTGGGTTTTCCCCCACATTTGTGGCCAGTGAGCACTGCTTGCTTCTTAGTCAGCTGGCCAGAATTTCAGCAGAAATATGTCTCCCCAGTTGCCACCAGTGCAGAGGTATCCTGTAGCTAGCATTGCCTTGATAAGAGCAAAGCAGGACAGAAACAGAAGGAGCTAGACATGAATGTTTCATTTCTAAAAAACCTAGGTCACTTGGGTTGCACCACTGCTTAAGACTTTTCCATTTCTCCTCAAGCCACTTTTAAAATCTTTTCATCTTTCTTTAAAATGGTGATTTTGTGCTGTTGTGGTTTCAGAAAAGAATGCCAAAGGCAGAGCCAACAGCAGCCTGTGTGAGTTGCTGAATAACTAAGAGGGGTACAAGTTACTAAGAAAACCAAACCATGTGCTGTGAGGCAGCCCTCACAGATAAGCAGTATGCCCTTTTCCTTCTCCCTGACACAATACACTTTTCCTTTAAAAATTCCTGAAGTTTTAAAGGTTCATGAAAGATAATTATAAAGAATATTGAGATAAACAACATTTGATTGGAGGCATTGGGTCAGCACAGCTTATTGTGGTGAATGACAAGATTCTGTGCCACATTTCTATGTGCTAGCAAGAATATAAATCTAGAGTAATTGTGGCAGTGGTTCTCTGTAGTAATGCCACAATAAAGGAGAATATAGCACAGCTTTTCACAACAGCTTAGAAACCAGAAATATGAAGTGTAGCCTTGTTTTGCAGCCCTTTGCACAAGTGAGGACACAGGATCATCAGATAAACCACAATATATGCAACTTCAATATCTTAAAAGCTTCAACTTGCACTGGGTTGATTTTTGGACTCGGATGTCTGGTGTCTCCAGAAAACTGCTGGGAAACCAGCATTAGGTAGACACTGACTTTGAACAGCAGATTGTGTTTTAGCACTTCCCCCTGTCATTAGTGTTCTTCTACAGCCTAGTTCCCATGGGTGCTTTCTCTAAAATGTTGTCTCAGGACTAATAATAGTAACAGATATTTGGCTGCATAGTTATGATTTGGGGAAGTATATGTCTTTTCTGTGTTGTATTATTTATGCATTTAGAGATTTCACCAACAGCTGCTTAATGTGGTGTCTGTATGTACAGAAAGATGCTTCTCACACCAGAATCAAGAAGTTGTTTGGGGATTTTAAAGACTGGGTAATTATGACAACTACTCAACCATCCTAAAAAAGAGCTTGAAATTCAGTGTTTGTTTTAATCCATGTGTTTCTCTCTGACTTTCTCTTTCTTATGCTGCAAGACAATGCCTGGAGCTCCAAAACTAGTGAGCAGCCCTGTGGTAAATATGTGTGTGTAACACATGCTATAGGTCTGCTACACTCGTGTCATTGGGATCAGGAGCATCCTCATGGTGCAAGAGCACAGACTACATTGTTAAAAGCTCTATAAACAATACAGGGTTTGTGTGGTGTGTACCCTACTCACACCTAAGTACTCATAACCTTCCAGCTTCCTACCACTGTGGAATTCATGCTATCCAGATATCTCTGTCACATCTAGTGGACTGTGTTTTGATAAATAATCAAAAGGAAGAACCTCAGTTTGGTTAAGCAGAGTGGGGGTTTGTTATCATTTTTGGATGTTGTGGGTTTTTTTTGAAATGTTTACTTATTTTGAGCTTGATGTTCATCCTCCAGGTAGGTAAAATTTGCATATTGGCAAACATGTGCTGGCTTCGCACGCCCAAATCCTGGCGTGTGAGCAGCAGCCAACACAGCCCTGCAGTCACCTGCAGGTGAAGCAGACACGCTTTCACAAACCAAGATGTGTCCTTTAGCAGTCAGCCTGGCTAAAAACGGTGCCAAAAGTAAGGAAAAGGAATCACCTTGCACAAACTGAGGAATTCAGCAAGAGGATGCTCAGTAGCGTTTTCCAAGACGGGTTTTAAGGGAATTTCTAATCAAATCTCAACCTGCCTTCAGTAGTTAAAAGCCTCATGGAAGTAACTAGGTCAACATCCACAGTGACAAAATGTTTGTGTGCTGCAAACACATATGTAATTTTGTAAAAACTGCCAGTTTTAAGTAAGGCACTTTATCTGATTTGTCTGTCAGTGGGAGCACAAACCAAGTGAAGTATGTAGATCAAAGGGGCAGAAAGATGAGATGCAGATGAGAAGTGATCAGGAACTACCCAAAACAAAGTAGCTTTCTTTTTTCACTTTACATTTCACCTTCTGGCTGCTACATTTTTTCTGCTACAAACTGTCACCTTCTGCTTCCTCAGCTAATAGTTTAGATTCATTTTGCATGTCAAAATGGTGCAGGCGACCACAATCAGTGGCACCCATTTCCTGACCATCTTATACCCAACACGGATCTTGCCACACCATTTGTGTCAGTGTTAATGCAGTAGCTTTACAGCCCACTGCTACAAGGGTGAGAAAGAGTTCAAGGAGAAAATAAATAAAATGGTTTTGTTCATTTGTTACAACACAAGAAGGTGGCAAAAGTTCCCCTACACAGAATTTCAATCAAATCCAGCCACGCTGTTAGCTAATTATATTTTTTTTTTTTTGCCTGCCATTGTGACTCAATTAGAAGGCATTTATGGATCTGCATGAAAGTAAAATGAGGACACAGCACTCAGATATGTTGTTCTGCTTCTTCACCCATTCCCAAGGAAGTGACTCAATGCTTATATTCAGTTTAAGGATACGCTTTGAGAGGAAATGTTTTGTAACAAATTTTGAAAGTACTACCTCAGTTATTAAGCTATTTGATCTTTAAATATTAAATGAGAAACTTTATTTTGTGCTATTGTCTGTTTCTATTTCTTTTTAAAGGTTTCAATTTTCAGTTTCGTTTGTAAACAACCTGACAGCCAAGGCAAAATGCAGTTACCTCAGCAGATTTGCATGCAATTATTCCACACTGACTCTCACCCAGCATCACCATATTACATTGGATGCCATTACAGCTCTGGCTCCAGGACAATGTAAATTCAATCCTGTCTTGAATACATGATAAAGTATAAAGCATATGATGTGGGGAGCATCAAGGTTTTCATGGCACCAATTGTATCCTAAAAGAGCTATGATTTACATTCTACAAACAGAACCAAATTTGCCAATATATTCATGCAATCACTATCCATATGAAGCAGTAAATTACTTCCTACTGAAATAACACTTATTTTAGAGTAAAACAAGAGTTACCACAACAATTTAACACAACAGAAAATGAAACCTACTGCAACCACTTGGAAATGGCATGGCAATGTTGTTTAAAGACTGCACATAGCAAGAACCAAAAAAATCCCCCCTTTTTTCAGTCCCTGGCTGTAATTTTATAGCCATCTTCTAGTAATAGCACTAACAAAAAAACTTGGGTCTTTTTGTTCGTTGCTGGATTACTTTCAGGACTTCTCTGATCCAGACCTTAGACTTCTTCAAGAGAGAGGGTTTAAGTTCAGGGTGCTCCGAGTGGGTGCGTGATGAACCACAGGTATCACAGTGAGACAGCTCCCAGTAGCATGTAGCTGCCTGCAGGACATCAGGTCTTCTAGGTAGATGTGACAATCTGACAGTCCTGCAGCTATCAAACAGAAGTTTCAGCTCCAGAGATAAACACCTGCTCAGGCACTCGTGCCAGACTGACTGGAAGGGAATGGGATGTCTGGTGAAGGAGCAGCACCACTCCTGTAGGCACTCGGTGATGTCCTTGAAGGTTTTGCATCCCAACTGCACTGAGTTGATGGGATTAGACATGATTGCAGTCTGAGGCCTCCCTGCTGCAATGGCCAGAGGTATTTCTTCAAGCACATGCTTCAGGTGGCACGGCTGATGCTCATTTCTTCCTTCAGAGACATGCTTCTGTCCCCCTCCCAGAAAAAAACGTGACACTTCTTGCCATGTGCATGAGCTGCAACTTCAACCAGACCTGGATCTCCCACAAAACACAGTTGAAATATTGTCCTCTTTTAGTATGGAGTGACAGGTTGTGATAAATAGACTGGTTTCTCTGACTAATGTGTACCTAGTCAAATATTAATGAGGCGGCACACAGAAGCATGAAGTAATCTTTTGTTTTTCATTAAGTGCATAGATTAAAGAGATGTTATTTTACTGTAACGCACAGAATTATGTCATTTCAGCTTAGAGTAACTGTTAATCACATCAAATTGAAATGATCCTTGGTTTTGTTTTAAAGAGCATAGAAGAACAAGAAGTAGAGGAAAAACAGAAGTAGAAATGGAATATGAGACTATAGTGAAAGTGAGTGAAACATTCCCCTTTTTATCCAGTAATGCTAATGTTGTTTTCATTTTACATGTCAAAACGAAGTCAGGAGCGCCCACCATTTACTGCCTGGTGATTCTTCTGAAATCTTTCAGCAATTATAGCCCCCATTATTATCTGCTAGCTGCCTAACCCATGCTGCCACTGACCATTACATCCTTTTTATACCCGGAAAGCGATTCGTGGCTTCTCCAAACCATACCTCACCCCATTGTCTCCCTGCCTGTTTTCTTTATTGCTGCTTTTGCCCCACCCCAGTGCAGCAGTGAGGGGCTGTGTGTAACAGCATGATTGTACAAGCTTTCTTTCCACAGCCCTTTGGGTCATCAGAATATCCTCTGCTCACAGTAGCTGCAGTACTCTCAGATCAGAAAACCAGGCACTATGAAATGTCTCTCTGAAGAGGTTAAAGAAGATTGATGCTGGGGGGAGGATGCGGGCAAAAGAGTTGAGAGCATCTGACTGTAGAGGTATGACATGGGCAAGGGTGTTGAAGGTAGGAATTCTGGGTACCTCTAAAGATTAAGCTTATGAAGGAGATAAATTAAGGATTTGTCATGTGGGACACCAGAGTATGGGATAAAGAGAGGATTAACCAGGGCATCAGAGCAGGAGGAAAAATTAGGGGACAAAGAGAAAGAATTTATGAATGTGAATCAGTAAAACAGGATTAGCGAAGCCTAAAGGGGAATATTTAGAGGTAAGAGAGTGAGATTTTCAGGAAGGAGGAAGGGAAAAGAAGAAAACTGGGCAAAAGCAGGCAGAGCCTGGAAGAAAGATGAACGTAGATTAAAATAAAAGGATATTGTCACTGCTTTATGGAAGGACTGATGATTAGAACATGCTGATAGAATGAAGTGTTATTTCAGGGGTATCTCTGCTGCCAGGAGACATTATTATGTATAAGCAAACTTCCTGAAACCTCCTGAAGATAGTGATGCCAGCAGGCCTTGGGCTTTCACTCTCAAGGGGGTAGCAATAAGCCACACACCTTTCACCCTGAACCAGTGAGTCCTGCTTGCTTTGTATTTTTATTTAATATTTCACCTTCTATTCTGCTTTCTTCTGGAATGCTTTGATACACTTCGCTTGCCTTTGAGGAGAGAACTGCCGTGGGGTTCTCAGGGGGTAGGTAACCAAACTTGCCTTTCTGCTGCAGATACCTGGCTGCAAAGGATTTGGGTTAATTGCCAGGCAGGCAGCGTTTGCTTCTCAGTGTCCTCGGGCTCAATTCACACACGTGTACAGGAGTAAGAGGAGCCTCCTTGCTACAGAACGTCCTTCTGTGGCTTTCCACCACCCTGCACAAGGTCTCAACAGTGGATCTGTAATTTCCAGTCCTTCCTAATGGCAGCCAAGGCTCAGTTTGGGGACATGCTTATCATGGATACTTCTGTGGACATATAGTGACAAGAAATAAGGAACCAACTCTGTATGTTTGATCTGTGACTTGCCTAGTACAGGCCGAGTTCTACATTTTACTCGAAATGCTCATTTTGGTTTCTAAAGTGTGACTGTAACTGGACTCGTCAGGCTTTTGTGCTGTGAATCACCTGTTTCTGCCCACATGGACACAAACATACTCTTTGTGTATCTATACACAGCATTACATGCTTATGGAGTATTTAAATGTTTTTATTGTTCCAAAATAAGCTATGGTCTTTTCAAACACTTGTTAAAGATAATTCTGAATATTGTTTAGTTCTTTCATTGTGGTAAAGTTAGAGATTAAAACTGCTAGGTGTGGCCTTGAATTCATGAATGTCGTTTTCCTCTTGAACATAGGCAAGGCAACTAAAGCATACTTCTTCTGAGCAAAGTAGTTGTGACAAAAGAAAGTAGAGCCCATAATGAATACGTTGGCACCTTGACAGTTTTCAAAGGAGTGACTTACCAAAGATAGCAAAATTAAATTGGCAATTGCTCACTTGGGAACTAGGATTTCTTTGCTGTTTGTGTTTAAGTGTCACGAGAATATTGATTTCTCTTCCTGAGGGATGTTCTGTCTTCCTCTCCTGAAAAGCAGGAGGACAGGAATAGAGCTAAGCTGCCTTGAAACAATGCAGTGAACATGTGAAAAAAAAGGAGTAGTTTTTTTAAACTCCATTCTCATCATGCATCACATTTTAAATGATATGGTGCCAACTTTATAGTATTGCCAGGGTCAAACTGGGTTATCTTGGGAGAGTAGTGGCGACCTGAGCAAATCCACTTGCTTCTACACAGTTAGACAGAAATCAGACCCTAGAGAAGAACCTCCAGTGGTGTCACGTAACCACTTATGACACCACTGGAGTTATTCTTTCCTTGGCTTTGTCCTGCTCTCAGGACTCCCTGTGTAAAGGGAATGGTACTGGGGGAAGCTGTGCAAGGTGGAATTACCATTCAGGGTACCCTACCTGTGCATGGAAACTGGGAAACAAAATGGATTAGCCCCGAGTATGC
This sequence comes from Merops nubicus, assembly GCF_000691845.1. Taxonomy (NCBI): domain Eukaryota; kingdom Metazoa; phylum Chordata; class Aves; order Coraciiformes; family Meropidae; genus Merops; species Merops nubicus. Next base: position 20,973 of record NW_008603317.1, on the reverse strand, counting down.
AGGGAGCTTCAAACCAGGGGGAAGGAATCCATCACCCCAAGGTCTACCTCGCTCCAAAGCAATCCACTTGTGACTAAATGTTTGTCATCTATAGGAGGAACTTTCTTTTAATTGCCAGTTATGTTTGTCAACAGCAGAAACCTAAGATAAAGGCTTTGAGACAGAAAAACAGAATGTAGACATATGAGTCTGGTCTGAACATACAGCTCTTTTTATTCCATGCAGAATGGCTTTGCCAATAGGACATTTTGGGTGGGTAGGGATGGCTCATGTAAGATCTAAAAAGCAGCACCTAAAAGCTTATGCTGCACTTTCCTCATCCTTTAAGCTGCATTTCAAATGAACTCTCAAGTGCATGGTAGAGTTTTCCAGTGGGGCTTCAGCCATGCGTAGCTGTTGTCTAGAACCAAACTGGCATTTTTTCTAAACCTGGATTTTTTGTAACTCTTCTGACAGCTGTTCCACACCACCAGAATCCTGCATGGTGCAATGTCAGCCTCTGTGTTTAATTACTGTATGGCCCGCGGGAATGATGCTGCATGTGGTAGCTCATGTTCTGACAGCTTTATTTTCACAAAGTAGGTGTTAAAGCCTGAATAAAACACACAGCGTGGAGCTCATAGGGCAAATAATTTCACAGCCTGCTGATAGTGTAGATTAGTATTTCTAGCAACTATCAGTATATACAATAGCTTATCTGTGGTCCTTCTTGAGGTTAGTGACATCCGTACGTTTAGAAATGCCTGTTTGGATCAGTTTTAGTCTGCAGGGTGTTGTACAGGTGAGGGAGATTTCAGTGGAGTAGTTCCACTCCTAAAATGCTCCTTTCTGATGGAAATTCAGTTTTCAGAGCTGAGATGGGGTTTCAGGAGTCAGTATTACTGATAGGATTGATGGCCTTGGCAGCAATTAAGTCCTTCCCTGTTCTTTTAGTAACACACCTTACAGCACATAGTTTGGATGCTGCTGAAGTTGAGGTATGATAGATGTACAAGCCTGTACTGCTGAGTAGCATGGAAATTGTAGAAGCTCCTGGGAACAATAACTCACTGTCAGTCTTTTTCTTGGGGAATCATTGTAATTCTGAGCAGGGGCTCACGCTCCCCATGGCATAATGTAATAAATTCTGGAGTAACTTCTTCCCAATCCCATGTCAGTGCTAACGTCTCCTCTTGGCCTGGAGTGCCCTTCATTCCCATTTGTATTCAGACAGACACGACTGTGGCTCCTACTTGAAAATACTAATTGGCTGAAAATTAATTCAATTTTTTAAATGATTACTTAGCTTTCTTACATTTTAAGTGATTTTTTTTTTTTTTAAGACTGAGGTTAATTTATTCTATTATCAGTTGCCCTTTAATGTTTGCAACTCCCTCATAAGCAGATTTAGTTCAGAGATGTAAACTGTGTTTGAGGATCTTACACAGGCCAAGATCCTCTCTGTTGGCTGCTGCAGGAATTGACACAGTGTGAAAAAGCAAGAAGCCTGCTCCCAGGTCCAGATCCTTCACGTGAAATAAGTGTCTGTTTTCCCATCCAGTCACCAATAACTTAGAGGGTACATATATTGTAGACATGACAGTTGCCTGATAAGAAGTTCAGGTAGTTTGTGCCCTGCTGTATTCCTTTTTGGGAAGTTTTCTGGACAAGTAAGTAAGCTTCACTTCCTTCCCAATGTGATCATCTGTTACAGGTGCCCACCATGACCATTTTCATTCCAATTCTGTCACTACCCAGAGACTTTCAGCAGGTCCCTCTCTTATAATATACTGGACATCAGATATAAAAAAAGCCCTTTGATAATATCTCACCAAAGACCCTCTTTGTACCTGTCCTCCCTGAATAAACTGTATCTTTTGTATGAATATTTCAGTAACAGGAATTTTCATACAATATTTCTTTATGCCAGTGAAGTAATTATTTTGATTGACTTAAAAATTATCAGATTCCTTCCCTTTTTCCCCTGCTTTGTGAGTATATGCATCCACAGTCACACAGACACATCATAAGAGGATTGGCTCAGTATACACCCACATTTCCTTCCTATAACCACTTATTAATGTTAGTAGGAGCACTTTTTTAATAAACAGGCATATAATAGAGAGCATTTTTTAATAAGCATCAGATATTGAGTCCAGGGTAGAGCCATTAGGAAACCTTGCAGTGCAAGATTGCATGCCAAAGGGGATATCTGGGTTTTTGTGCAGAGAAGTGTAAACTGCTATTTTCTCAGACTGCTGTATGACACCCAGAAAGTCGACTGCCCAGTGCTCTGCCTTTTCTTAAGGAAAAGCACCCCTCAGCCTAGGCTGCAGGAGCCAGCAGGGTGGGACAGCCCTGGAACTGCTGGCACAGCACGCAGAGGAGACTGGCAGACAGTGAGCTGCTGCTGCTGCTTGTCTGAGTTTAAAGCACCATCGCTCCCAGGTATGCCTCCCTCCATCAGGCATGCCTTTCAACACAGAACAGAAGCTTTTTTTGTCATTTCTAAGGCAGGGAGACACCATTCCCAAGATCTCTTTGAATCAGCTGGATGTTATCTTTGGGTACTCATTCACGCTGCAGGCGTGGAAGGTTTGGGGAAAAAACACCTATCAGTTAATGGCTGCACTTTTTAAACCAATCCTGCTTCCCCTCACAGCTACAGCTGAGGGCATGCTGTGTGCCTCTGACAGACACCAGCATGAACCAGCTGCAGGGGTATAAATGCCACCTGCTAGTTTCAGTCTGTCAGTGAAGCAAAATGTGGCCAGACAAGAGAAATTCAGTCATCCTAAGATCTATTCTGTAGAGACTTAAAAGAGTGGGTTGAAGCCTTCTTTAAGAGCCTAGAGCCATAACAGCAGGAGAGAGACACTAAAAATGGTGTCTTCTCCTGATGTATAACCTGGATGTTCCTCTTCAACCACCCTCCCTCCAACTGCTACAAGACTTAGTATCCCATCCACACTTACCTTGCTTTTGTCAATGATCCCATTGCAGAATCTTCTCAATCAGCTCTCCTTTGGGTTATATACGTTGCTGTCCTTGCTTGGCATTAATCCCTGGAGCTCTTTTCTGTTTTGGCTGAAAAACAGTCATACCATACGATCAGAAAATGAGCGTGCTGAAAATGCAACCCTGCAAATTAAACACGTGGGTAACAGCTTGTGGCTCCTGTGTTCTGCTCTGACATGTGACAAGGCAGAGGAGTAAACTGAGAAGAGTTCTCCTGTGAATTCAGTGCCCCCATTATCTCTCCTCCTTTATCCGAAGGGCTGAGGAAACCTTTTTTGTTAGCCAAGACAGCTTGGTGCGGCGGCTTAATTTTCATTGCATAATTTTAAATACAGATCCTGTCTACAGTGCTGCAATTAATGGATAGCCTAAAGACTTATTATTTCAAACTAATTGATATGTAAGAAAGTTTAACTAACGTAAGCGATAAGAATTTTTTAGGAATAACTTCTGTAACTAAGTCAGAATAATCTTTTTACTGTTATATAGAGTAGCAGGTGACTTAATAATTCACTCACCATCACTAAATCTAATGCTTGTCTGTGATTCTATGGTCCTAAATACATTTCCATAAGATGGGGAAGAGATGATATTTTATAGTCATTGTTCTGAAAGGTTTTTTTGCAAGTTAATAATCCAAGTTCTTTCTGATACTTGCCTACCATCGTTTGGAATTCTCCCAAAATTCAAGAGTTTCTCTTATCCTCAACAAAAAAATATACTCTACACATATTCTAAATAGAGCTTTAAGCCAAGCAAGTAATGTTTTTAAAGTATTCTTTTGCTTTCTCAAATAACTTGATCACTTATGAAAGGCCTTTATTTTTCTAGTGTTCATTAAACTTATCTTCAACTAGATTGTGATCAGAACTGGCATCAGAAAATAAGCTGTAAAGTTGTAAGACCTCTCAAGAACTTTCTAATGCTTTTGGGAGATGGCAAGTACCAAAGTAATAATAAAACACTGATAAAGCATTAAAAAATAAGTTCTTATAGTGGAAAGAGTTCTACTGCCAGTTGTTTTTTTTTTTTCTGAAAGAAGGTTTTGCATGGTACAAAACTTTTCCAAGATAGAAGCTACCAATAGTGATACACATAAATGAAATCAGATGAAAAATAAATCAGAGATCATGTCACACATTTTGATGGCATGCCTCTCCATGGAAAAAAAAGCCCCAAGGACTTAGTGAAGTTCCATGAGATTCATCTCAATTCAGGCTTGACCCTCTGGTGAACTAAACTTCGATGAACTGTGTTAATTGCAGGAGAGAAGCCAGGGACCAAGTCCAAAACACAGTGATGTCAACAGCAAAGCTCACTCTTCCTGAGTCGGCTTGAGATCTGGATGAGGCCCCAGTGTGGCCTCCATGGGCTGTGGCCCACTGAGATTGGTGAGGAAAGGAGCCACCAAAGGAACTAATTCTCTATGTGGTTTTAAGCTGTGCTATTCCTTATTTTCCTGACTCTGCTGGCTTCCAGGGAATTTGCATATCCCTTTTCCTGTCAACAGGAAAAAACTCAACTGTGCTATTGGCAATATCATTAAGAGTTCTGTTCAAGAAGACTTTCAAGATATCCCTCTGCACAGCAAGATGAAAAGCATCCCCTAGTGCAGATTTAAACACTACAGCAAGCACTATGGCACACACATTTCCTGTCACCCAGCAGAGCTGCCCTCAGGGTCTGTGCTGGCTGCTTGGGCTGCAGCAGGAGCAGGGTGGCACTCCCTAGCCCATAAGAAGCATTGAGAAAGCAGAACACCTTCAGCCACTTCCCTTCTCCATGGAGCTCAGGTGCTCAACAGAAACCCAGATGAGGTTTTACACAAGGAGAGAGAAAGGTTGGCAGGTCTGGATGGGAGAATGGCATCTGACCTCTGTGGGAAGTTATCTCCACATGTCTGTTGAAGCAGGGTTGGATTTTAAGCAGCAACCTGGTCCTGTTTCCTAGACTCTTTCAGGCTTTGCAGTTTCCTTAAGTGGCTGAGACAAGACAGCTGAACCTGAACCTCTGAAGCAGCTTTTGCACTTCTCCTTTGTGATCTGGATTACTTTCTGATCTCCGCTGAAGAAGGAGAACAGAATGCACTTTGTGCCACTTGGTGCCAGTGGTTCCTTCATTTGACCTGGTTAGTTTGTGCCTGTACTTGCAGGGTTGCCAGGACTGTAGATCCAAAACCCATCAAAGTCAGTCACCATCTTCTTGCAGTGAACTTTGGGTACCTACCTTTAACAGGTACGAGTTCAAACTGCTCTGGGCAGCAGTTGGACAGGCTTTGTCTTGTTTATCCAGCTTTATGAAAGTTACCTTATATGTCAGTTTTTGCATGCTGGGATGCTTGCTGAACATCACTGAAATGAAATTTTCTGCATGGTTCATTTAAACTTGATGGGTAATTAGAGAGGTGAGTGAGTTTGCAGTAGTCAGCGTTAATATGACCTTTGGAAAAAAATGTTTAAATAAGAAACAACTGAATTGAAATATTAATCCCTTGAACTTAATCATGAGGATGGCTCCATTAACCTCCCATTGCACAGTATTACTTAATCCAGTAATAGCAGTCCAGACAAGAAGAGGAGGGTTTTTTCCTTTTAAGTTCATGGTAGTATTGGGAAGTAAAAACCTCCAGGCTATCCTTAATTAGGTTGAACCTCTGGGCAGTGCTGCTCTTACATTAAGCTATAAAATTTTTAAGAGTTGCAGTTAAAATTCCACATTAATTGTGCTTCTTAAATCCAAAAAAAAATAACCCAAGTGTGTTGTGTAATACAGCATGAAAGAACAAGAAGTGGTGGATATATGGACAAAATAATGGTGGAAGCCATAAACAGCATCAGACTCTGTGTCCTCAGTAGCAGTGATACATCTCCAGTTCTGTTCATTATAGAATAATGAACATATACCTCTATATATATATATGAAATGAGTCTCAGCTGTTTGTCATTGTTAAACTCAAAACTTTCCTGACACTTGGAAGTACATAGGCCAAATTACTGAGCCATCATTTCTGGAAGATGGAAGATGAGACAGTAGCTCTGTCTCTGCTCTTTAACTTCTGCCAGGTTCTACATGGATTTTTTTCATTAGCTTGTTATGCTAGAAAATCATGGGTCAGTCACTGAATTGGCTCATCTCTGCTAATAGCAAAGAGGAAGCCAGATTCATGTTGTTAATGAGTTAGGAAACATTTTGGAATAGCCTTCGTTGTTACAAGGCATTACAGAACTGCAACTACTTGAAAAGGTTTTCAAAGACACTTCTAAGGCTTTGATCTTTATTCAGAGCGTGCTCACTTTCTGCTCTAAGAGCATTCATTTTTAACAGGATGCTAACAGAAGGACTGACTGCTCAGTAATTTTCCAAGCAGAGTTTTCCATGAGGCCCCATCCTGCTGAGGCTTCCTGATGTGCAGAGGTACAGTCAGCGCGAGGGGAACTTCAAAGCAAAGCACAAGGCTTCAGCCGTAGGATTATTCTGTGTACTAATGATGCCTTACTTCTAACCCTCCACATAGTTCCCTGAGCATTATCAATGTCATGGAAATCATAGTGAGCGTGGACCTTGAGAAACCTGCCACCTCAAGATACACAGACCCTGGAGCATGTTAGGAGCTCTTATTACTTGGAACGGGCCTGAGAGGCTGGACTGAGTGGGAAGGGCAGAGCAGTGAAAGGAGGTGCCAGACTTAATCATAGGATGGCTCTGTTCCTTCTCCATTGAGTAGCACCGTGATGCCACTAGAGAGAGACAGAGAAATAGATTCTTTCCCTGCCATTGTTGTATTTGAGAAGAAATCTCTGTGCTTGAAGGGAATTTTCTGTGGCGCTGATGGGACCTGTTAGAGATGTCCTGCCAAGAGTCAGACAGAGGTGACACTGTAATTAGCTATTAGCCAGGTGGATGTGAGAGACTGAAAAACTCTTTGTTAAACTGTATTGGGTTCCATTTAGGCAAGGATCCAAAAGCTGTGGTGTGGGTTTCAGTACATTTTTTTCAGATCTGTGTTTCCTCAGCTCCCGAGTCCTCACACGGGAGGCCTTAAGCACCTGAAGCTTTCTTTTCTTGCCTCTCTCCTCTTTCAAAAATAGCCAGAATGTCTCCCTTAGAGGGACAGCACCACTTTTAGGCAAAACACTTTATCCATGAAGTGACCCTGCAGATTCCAGGGCCCCCTGGAGACGTCCTGCTCAGCTGCCATGGTGCTGCACAGCTCTCAGAGTCCCGCGTTCCCCGGCCCAGCCGGGATTTGAAATATTTCTGGCATATACTGTTGCTGTTATAACCTCAAGATGTCATTTAAAAGGAGTTTCCAAGGGACTGTTACGACCTCTGGAGCGAAGAATTACGATACTGCTGCTCTTCCAGGGGCTGTGCTGTTGGACAGTCAGCTCCTGTTTACAGGGTGCCTTGGAGGCATCATGGAAGTGGAAAAAACCTACTTGTTAGAAGGCAATGGATGCACGGATTTTTTATGTTGTTTGTTTTGAAGACAGTATCCAAAATATGTGCAGGACTTTATAAGAGGACTGATTAAGAAGCTCTATTTGGGCTGTGTCACTGGAGTTACTTACTCTGGATCAACCCCAATAAGCTAATCACAGTACCTGATGATAGATGAGACTTTAGTGGAGTTTCTCTGGATTTATTGCATTGAAACTGTGCAGATCCTCTTTTGCTTACAGTGAAGCTAACTTACACCAGTGGTAATGAAAAAGAGCAGAGCCTAGCCTTAAAATGTTACACATGCTCATGGAGATAGGTTTGGGCTTTTTTCCCATTCATACTAACTCAAATGATCTTTATTCATATGCATGATGAGATGCATAGGTATTTATAGAATCATCAGAAAACCACTTGATGGCTTAAGAAAGCATTTTATTCACACAAGGAAATAATTACACAAAATAGTCATTAGAAAGAAGAGTGATTCCAAGTATACAGCTTGCAAGGCACAGAGCTGGGCTTTGCATGAGAATAAACTGCTGCACTGATGAAGAAATGGGAGACAAAAGTTACAGTGAAGAAAAGCCTCCCTGGGAATTCAGCACAAGCTTTCTCTTTAAAGAAAATGAAAGAGAGCTGGAATTACTACTAATAATACAACTGCCAGTAAGAAAAGATCACCAGTTCAGGCTTTTGCAGCACAGAGCCCCTCTAATGCAAAAGTTTTTAGCAGAGCCTGGGCAACACTGACGGGCATCTCACCACTCAGACACTAATTTTTCAGTTAGTTCTTGGGATAGGTGTTGGTTTACTGTACAGAAGGAAGATAGGAGTTTCTTTACAAGAGTGTTAAAATCTAGGAGCCCGGGTTCCAGGTTTCTTCCACAGTCCCATTGGTTTAACTGAGGTTACAGTTAATAAAGGTGGAGACACGGGCTGATGAAGGCTCTAAGGTTACAGTCCAATGCCTTGAGACAGCAGCTATTAAAGGATTCACTTATATGGGGGCTTGGCTGTACATGAGGGAGACACAGCAAATCACCTTTGCTTTAATGGGAAGGGACATGGAGCAGGGCAAGTGGAAGGGGGAGTGTCTGAACAAGGGAAGATAACACAGTGAGGTGCTTCAGCTCTTACAGCAGGTTTTTTTCAAGTCCATCTTGGCACAATATCTGAAGCAGAGCATCTGGACTCTGCAACCTGTTGTCCGAAAAGTAACCATCCATTGAGAGTGCAGTGATGGGCATGGGCTGAGACTGAGATGTCCTTGTCTGAGGACAGCAATCATTAACAGGAGCTTTCCAGTCAGGGTGAAGACAGTTCCCACAGCAGCTGTCTTACGTGGCACAGTGCCAGCCCCAACACCAGGTGCCCTTATGGTTTCTTTAACAATTCCACACTCCAGCATCTTCTGAGATAGAACCTCAGCTACCTGGGCAGTTTCATGCTATATTGTCCACGAGTAGCTGTTTTAAGCCAAATGTTAACATGGTGGCATGTTCCTTTTTGGACTTGCTTGCAGTCACTGGGAGAAAAAGAGAATATTTAGATGCTTGCTATACATGTAGAGTTTTAAACTCCTTTCCCAGTCATGCCTAAACAGCCTCGCAAGAAACTACATTTCCCAGCTGCTTGCTTTGGGCCTGTCTTCCAGGTGGTAGAGATGGGTCTGTTTCTTTTGGAAAGGTCCTGCAGAGGAACCCCAGGTCTCCTCAAAACACATGATTCTCTAATCTAAGTGACTGTCTCTTGCAGCCCCTCGTACCACGCCGAGTGCTGCAGAAGGACAGCGCCCATGAGACGTGAGGGACAACTAAGCAGTGGTTTCTCCTTTGCCTTCCCAGCAGAAATCTGCTTAGTGGAGGGAATAACATGGTCCTTAATAAGAAACTCCTTCTGTTTCCAATTAAACAAAAATTGCTGCCTATAAATCACTTGATCCCTGAGCTCTGTTCCTCAGTTTTACTCTCCCTGTTATTGAGCCTCCATCTGCTTTTAACAATCCTTGCTACTCATATGTCTTTTAATGCTGGATCCCTCCAGAATGGCTTTCTAATTAAGTAAGCTCTGAAAATGAAAAGCAGCAGAACAGCAGCTTGCCTGCTCTCTGTACTCTTAATCTGGGAGTCCTCTACATGCTATTTTGGAAGCTAAATTGAGGTCACTGACATTATGCATATTTGTTGTCCCATGCAGTCTCAAAAGCTCCGAATCCTCAGTTCAAAATGATCTTTAGGCACATGGGTCAGACATTTGCAGGAAAAAAACACTAAGTATTTGGAGCTTTAGCAGCTTTAGAGAAGCAGGGGAGGAGTGAGAAAGGGGCCACCATCTCAGACTGGTATTTCTGTTGCAATAAGCTCTCACTGACCAGTGTTGCTGCTGCTAACAAAACAAACATTCCCAGTGACATGTGAAAAGGGAAATGGGAGCTTTGCTAAACAGAAATATCCTGCAGAGGCTGCAGTCCCCCTTTTGTTACAAATCGTGTAGAACTAGTTACTGCCTCTTGACAAAATATATTCTGCTGAAATGGCACAGAAGAAATGAAAGCAGCTGAGCTTCTCCTCAGTGAAACAAGAGAAAGCAGGCAGTGTTCATGTGGAATTAAACGTTGTGCTGCATGTGGGTAGTGCCACGGCAATTACAGATGTGAATGAGTATCACATTCCAACTGGTGAATAAATACAATAACCAAATACCACCCAAAAAGTCATTATTTTGGTGTTCTGCTGCCCTCTGCCTGAAGGGGAAATAACACAACTTAAAAATTTCTCACGCTTGGAATCAGAACTCAAAAATTATGAAAATCCTTTCAAAAACTCAAGAATAAGGAGTGTGCTGCTGGAAGTAACAGAGACTGTTGGAGATACCAAAGCGTTCAGTCCTCAGAGTACATTTTTACCTGGATGGTTGAGTCAGGATATTTGGATTATTTTTCATTCATAATTCACTGCATCATTGAGGGAAAGAAAATTGAAATGTGAAAGAAAATTGAAATATCAAAGAAAAGTTTCTGCAGCAGGAAAGAGGGATGGGATGTATTTCAGTTAGTTAGAAAGGAGAGGAGTTCAGTATTTGAAGCTTAAACTCAGGGACAAGATAATATGAAAAACTGATAAATGTGGGATAATTAAGGATTAAGGGGGTAAATATTTTATCTTTGTTTTAAATTTTCCAACTTTCTTTTTAACCTAAAGACTCCATGTGAACTCCCTTGCTCCTGGTAACTCGTGCTGGCGGCACATTGCCTTTTTCATGTGATCGTTTTATTTTTGTTCTTGGTAGAAACAGAAGTTCATTAGATCATGTTGCAAGTATGCAGAATTCTACAGGGGCTCGATCAAGATAGTCTAAACCCATAATTTCTGCTTCCATAATTCTTTATTTATCACAGTTACTGGTTTTAATGCTCCGGTCACTATTTTAATGCTGTTACAGTATGTAATTTTGGGAGGTTTAATAATAACAGCTAGGTATAAATGCTATGAATAGTTTTAATAATACCATCCGTTTCCTTTTCTGAGTGCATTTTCCTTGCTTTAAGCTCAATGACCATATTCATACTCTCCTCCCACATTCCAAGGAGGGCTTGCTGAGGCCTTTCTCTGAATGATGACCCTTTTTGGAAAGCAGTGGTAGCCAAGGATACCTAAGCTTAGTTTCTCTCCTTCTTCTATAATTTAAAGGTAGTAATACTGATACCCACTTCATAAAGCTGATGTACCAGCTGATGATTTTTAGCTAGATCTATTGGGTAAAAAATACAGAGTAGATGGATAGAAGCGTGTGTTCAAGGGTTAGAGCTTCTGGCCACAGCCAGCAAGAGAGACAAACACGTTCACCTCTTGTCCCCAGGGACTCCACTGCAAACACTTAACGATGGCTCCAAATTTTAAAGCATGAACTCATCCCCTGCAAGTGAAACACATGGGAGCGTGCTTTACCTGAAGAAGAAATAATGCTTCCAACCCTTTGTGGGACACTAAAGTTGCATGGAGGTGACATTAATAAGTTATTTTTGTTGGGGGTTAAAGAGAGGACAGAGGATCTATATGAAGGCAGATAGTGAGATAACAGAAGGAAGAAGGTTGTTATGTGTTAATGCAGCGGTGGTCCAGATAATGATCTGCCTGTCTAATCATCAGTCTGATTTCCCCCCATCTTGTCTGGCTCCAGAATCCTAAAAGCACGTGCAGGTCACCTTGTTTAGTAGCTGGAGAGCAGAGGAACTGGGGTAGATGGACTTGTGATGGGAAGAAACTCAAGGGGACAGCAAGCTGAGTGGTAAGGCCTCCCAGGGCTGGAGTCTGATGGGGTGCTGGTCATGCAGAGAGGGTTTTACTCACACACACAGAGGGACGTGGCACTTTGTTGTGCCACCAGAGAGCCAAGGAAAAGATGTCTGTGACTACTGCCAGCAATGGGAGAGCAGCTTTCCCTCCATGACTGAAGTGTAATGTCCCTGTAAAGCCACATGATATGGTTATCATTGCCTAATAGAAGGATACTGAAGCTTTTAAAAGACAAACAGCTGGGGTTTGAGCCAGCTGGTTTCAAGCAGGCAACTTGTTTCTTTAACCTTGACCCGCAGCTGTTTGCCAGCGTTGTGCCAGGGGCTGGTGGTGTGAGGAGAGGCTGTCGTGGGCTTGCAGGCCCCAGGCTCCCTGAGGAAGGCTTCATGAGGGGTCAGGTCTGGCAGGGGGATGTCTATGTTGCTCCCAGGCTCACCCGTTGTGCTCTTCACTGCAGCTGTAGCCCTGTGCGATAGCTTGGGGGTCAGGGAACGGGCTCGGAGGCGCTCGTCTGCAGCTGAGCAAGGAGAAGGACTGGCAGTGCCTTTGAAATCAAAAAGGAAACTAATTTTTACACATTGTTCCAGTTTTAATCAACCCTCCTTGTCTACTGCTGCTCCTTCTCAACTCACATCAACCTCCTCATGGTTAGATAGCTATATAGACTGTCTCTGGAGATGCTGAAGAGAGAGAGGTAGCTCCAGATTCACATCAGTTCTATTAAGTGCTCGACTTAGGGGGGATTATCCACTGGAGGTGCTTTAGGAGGGGAATGTTAGACACAATTCCTACCTAACAACATGCTTACAGTTGCACTGGGTTCAGATAACATTCCATTTCTGAGGGATTTCAGCTATTCCTAATGCTTTTAAACCTAATTAAGCAAATCAACGTTCTGAAGGAAGCTGAGAGCCAGGAGGCTTTCTCTGACTTTAGACCGTTCCAGATTAACCCAAGGAATCTTTTGTCCCGTGTCTGGCATAGATCTCCCTCTAACTGCGACAGGGTCTTTGGGTAATTGCCCTAAGTAAAGAAGAACTCTGCTTCCCCTCCCTCCTGATTTTTTAAGCAGTGTGGGTATTTAGTAGTGAACTGTACCCAGACAGATGATTTCACCTTTTGCCTAGAAGGGTGCTGCGTGACAGAGGAGTGTTATGGTAGTTCACCAAGGTGGGGAACCGAGGCCAGAACAGCAGGCAAACTGCCAGAAACAAGCCAGGAAAGGAGCTTTAGCAGGGGAACCAGAAGGAAAAACCCAGATCTTAGATCCTGAGGAAGAAAAGCTGCAAAATTTGTCTAATTAAGGAATGTAGAACTAGACCAGGTGAGCTAAGGACGTTGACTTGCACATCAGGAGAAAGGAGAAGAGGCCTCACAAAAATAAAGTCAGCGATGCAGGATGAAAACCAGGACAGAAGCACGGGGAATGGGATTGGAAGGGCTCAGAGGGAGGGGTGGTGGTGAAGTCACGTGCTGTGGACAGGTCAAGGATGGTAAGACTAGTAGAGGTACTCATGTTCAAGTGAGAATTTGTATTACCTGTTGATAGCCATTGCAATGGAGTGAAGGAGACTTGAGACTAGATAGGATAGACTCCAGCACTGAGCTGAAGGATCAGAATTCACAGCACCTTTATGCATCCTGGAAAAAAATACAGCTGAAAATACAATTGCCTAAGAAACTATTGCTAAACTGCTGCAGCTACAGTTAGCAGAACCTGACTGCCTCTTTTTAAGAAGGTGGGTGGATGGATGATGGTTGGATGCATGGACAGACAGACGGAGCAGGTTTGGCTTTGGAACTCACCCTTTTTGCTTCCTGCTGTGCTCGTATTGGTCATGATGAAAAAATTGGCTTTGTCTTCAGTTGAAACCTCTGTTCGCATTAATTTTTTTTAAATAATGGATCGTGCAGATCCTAATATGGGCACTAAAAACAAAGGCTATACAAATAAATACTGGGAAAGGACCCACAGCTTCCTGAAGACTGATAGCCAGATTTCTTTCTGCATGCCTTTTGCATCCTGTTGATGATATGACACTTTTTCCCCAGTAATGTCCAAGACACATACTGCATTAATCAGATAATGTGACTTTCCATGATCTAGCTCTAAGAAATGTTATTTAACATTTTTTTCCCCCTCCCTCTTTGACTCCCATTGACATCTGACTTTTTCCTAATGGTTTCTCCAACCTAAGAAATCTGGCAAAAGTGACTATATTGTTCTCAGAGCAATGTTTGTGGTGTGATTAACGTGTGATTAGCTACTTGAAGTGTAACAAAGGCCTTGCTCTTTCGAAGGCTTATCCGTGATCCATACTGCACTCCAATCGGGTCTTGTGAAAGCCAGTGGGAGTATGGACACCAACGCAGTTAAATCCACGAGGACTTTAAGGATTTGGGTACCCAAGGACTGTACCCAAACCCAGTCTTTTGCACAAAAGGCCGCACGTTCCTTCAGCTTTGCCATGGCTGCATGGGAATCGACGGGCGTGCTGGGGTGTGGCGCTCTCGTGAGAAAGAAGGGAATGTGTTCCTGAACTGTGTGCTCTTAACTCCCCCCTGCCTCCCGTGGTCCTTTCCCCATACTGTAGCACCGGTTGCAGTAGACACGCCTGAAGACAGCTTGTCTCTTTTGTTGTAGTTGCAGGTGGAACTTGATCAGGAATATCAAGACAAATTCAAAAGACTGCCTTTGGAAATTCTGGAGTTTGTACAGGAAGCCATGAAAGGGAAAATCAGCGAGGATGGAGACCACAGTTCTGCCCCCTCTTCCCTGGCATCTGACAGTGGAAAATCAAACCATAAACCTCTGCAAAGTGAAGACGAATTGGAAGAAGATAATCCAGAGAAAGTGTTTGATACTACTTTTTAACTGCCCAAGAAAGGGTGGGTGTGCCAGGCACACCGCTGCCCAGCTGCCCGCCCCCGACGCGCTGCCGCCGGAGCCTCGGGGGCAGCAGGATCTGCATTCAGCTGCACACTTCCCAAAAGGAACGTTTTGTAAAGTGTTGTGCAAAGGTCTTCATTCTCATTCTTCACCTTATTATTATTCTGAAGCTTCGTGCAGTTGTAATGGGAAAATTAATACGTTAACCATCCTCTCCTCTTTTTATTTTCTTCTTTTTCTTTTTTTGTTTTTTTTTGGCCAATTTACAATGGGTAATTTTCTGGCCCTGTTCACTGTTAAGAATGTTTAATGAAGACCAGTGTATTGTAGAGAGACAAATGTGTGCAGATTTCTTTATGAAGTGGCAGTGCAAAGTGCTCCAAACGAATACAGATTCTAGAGAACATTGTAACAGTACTTAATCACATTTGTTTCCTTCTTTATAACTGCACCTTGACAGCTGTACCATCATTTTCCAGTTGCACTGAAACATTTAACCCTTTTTTTAGCTTTGCAAGCACTGGTGGCTTGCTGTCTTGATATTGTGTTTTATCACATGGAAATAAATATATTTGCTGCTGAAAATTCCTGGAACTGTGGGCTACAAGAGGAACACAAAGAGAAGAACTCTGCCTGGGGATTGTCAGTGTCTGTGTATGTCTGTGTTTGTTACACTGTGTGAGTGCATATATGTTTGTATAGATATATATACACACATATATATATATATATAGCTAGGTGTGCACACACATCTGTCTATATAGACACGGGGCAGGTTTCTGTTTGAAGTCAGTGTGGCCCCTTGGCCAACATGAAACGTTTCAGGGATATGTGAGTAGAGAGAGTTGTGATGAGAGCAAACATCTGGGTTATACTGCTAGAAAATAGTCATCGGATCATACAATTCTTTTCGTGGTGTTAGTGTTGTAAATCAAAGTAGTTTTAGGATATAAATTTGATATATATTTTGCAGACTCAAAAGTATTGATTTTAAGTATCATATTTTAAGCTTACTGAATTTGATAGGATTATAAAATGTTTAGGACTACAGTATTTGGAAATTAACAGACTCTTCCATTATTTTTAAGATTGAGGTTCAGTTTTACTAAGGTCTGAAATTTAAAAGCAAAAATATAAAAAAACCCAATCACTGTTATTTAAAAAATGTATATTAATGTTTAACTGACTTCTTAAAATAAGAACAATCAAAGCTAGTGTACTGTATGATACGCATGAAAGAAGTAACAGCACAGTTTGAGAAGTTTATATCAGACAACAGAGCGAGGCTGTGGGAGTTGGGATGTTTGGAAAGTAAAGAAATGCTGTTCTCTGGATTGCTGGACAAATGCAAATAGGAACAGTGAGACCTTACAGTTTATGTAAGGAGCCATTTTAAGACACCGTAACAGTTAAGTTACTTTCCTTCCATTCCCTCAGGATTTTAGTACTTTAAAGTAACTTATTTTATTTAAATTTAAGCAATAAAATACAAATGGACCTTAAGTTTTCAGTTAAACAATGGGGTGTGTATATATAAGTTCAGCTCTTGGAAAGCAAACAGTATTTTGATGTTTCTTTTCTAAACTCAGAGTGGAAAGAAAGAAAAATTGCACATTGCTCGGAGAGCATCTTTTGGATGAGACTGTTCTGGTTAACGACGATGAAATTAGCAAACACGAAATTCCAAAATCTGACTTTCATCTTAATGCTGGGAAAGGTGACTCCTCTCTTAATCCTCATTTTGCACTTTGAAATCAAATCTTAATCACTCCTCGCAGACGTAGAGAGTCAGGATGTAATGCTGCATTTTATAAAGTAAAAATGACTTACTGTCTAAATTATTAAAAGACTGAACTGGTAGCAGTGTTCACCACAAACCTGAAGACTATTGCATTATAGACACCCTTGCACAGCACAGGCTTTGCAGTAAAATCTCAGCTCCTTTGGACCTCAGCGGAGCCAGGACTTCACCACGGTCTTCAAAGAAACTTGGGCAAAGAGCGACTAACCTTTTATTTATGTTTAAAAATCAATAACTATACCAGTTGGATTAAATAGACGATCAGCTGTAGTCATTTTACAGTACGTTTGTATTTGACCATTTCCTGTCCTCCCATTTTTTTATATCTGTACAGTGCCACTTTCTGCAGGTGTAAGGTAGTGCGTAACACTGTACATCTCGCATCCCTCAAACGATTTCAGTGAAACAGATATCATTTCATAGTGATATTACTTGAACTAGAGTAAGATAATGAAAAAACAAAAAAAAGGGTCTTTATGATGTGCAAGTCTTGTGCCTTTTCTGTATTTGCCTTGTTGCGTGTTGAATGTGTGGAAATGCTGTATCGTGGACTCCCTGCTGTATAGAATAGAGCTGTCTATATTAAACTAGGTCGTGCACTTCAGATATCTTTACACTACTGAACATAGCTTGGTTTTGGCAGTAGAAACGGAATTTTACAAATTCCAACGGAGGCCAGACGTTTTAGATTTAACATGTTCATAATTATGTTAATTAATGCTCATGTATTAGCTCAGCATTCACTGAGAGATAACTAAAGGGACATCATTGCTTGCCTTTCTTTGAAACCAGTGTTGCTCTTGTACATTGTATCAATAGTGTCTGTGATTGATTAGTCCTTGATGATTTGCTTTCGAAGTAGGATGAAATATTTCAGTTAACATGTACATATTTTTTTCGGTTCCTCAATCTATGATTGTTTCAGAGGCATAATTCACATTTTTGTAAAAATTCTATGCAATTTTGTGGCATGATGTTTCTTCCACTTGTAATTTTATGTGCTTACATTACAGATCCAAAGGACAAATAAAAATTTCTTAACACAAGAGGGTTGTTTTCCCTGTTCATTGACTCAAAAGCCTCAGCTGACTCGGGAGACCTTACTGACCTCGGAGACCTTGCCCCAAGAGCATTGAAAACTACATCCATCCCATTGGCTTTCCACTTGCCTTTCCCTATTTAATTTACAATGTAAAAAAATTATCTCTGGGAGATAAGCAAGTATATTAATCCAGTGTACTGAGGGATATACCTATTAAAATAAATAGTCTCCAAGGCAGCTGGGCTCACAAATGGGGTCTGCTGAGGGGGGTGGACTCAGCACAGGGTAAAAGTGGGTGAGGAAGGGAGGAACAGAGCTGGGAGCCCAGCCCGTGAATTTGACAGAGAGGACTAAGAGCAGGACAGAGACAGAGCGAGGGGGAAAGTGAAAGAAAAGCAAAGCAGGAAAGATTCCTTCCCAAAGGAGGAGCAGCGGGGTGTGAAATCAAGAGTGAGGTTTGCTGAGGCCTCGTTAGCCAGCTGCCCATCATGTGGGGAGGCAGCACAGTGGAGAGAATTTTAGGAGGAAAGGGGGACACCATGATGTTGAGCACAGAGGGAAAAGCCAGGAGGCCATGGGAGGGATTGGGAAACAACACTCGGGTCCCACGGGGCTCAGCAAGGCAGGACTCTCACAGCCAGCTGAGCAGATGAGCTCAGTGCTTGTACCTGGGCCACAGAGGCTGAACTGGCTGCTGAGGAGAGAGGGCAGCAAGCTGGGACGTGTAGAAGAGCTCTCTGGAGGCTGACCAAGGGGAAGATGGTGCACAGAGGCCATGCAGTGGGACCAGAGCTGCTGTGCAAAGCAACCCTTGGGTCGCTGAAGCTTAAGTGGGTTCTGCAAATGGTGCTGGTGATGGCCAGAAGAAAACTAGTCCCACCAGCAGTAGAAGTCTGCTACTAATAGCTAGAGAAAGTAACCAAGGATTTTGCTTTGACCTCAAAGTGAATGCTTTAATAACTACTGTCAGTGCCAGGTTCCACCACAAGTAATTCATCCTCAGCTTCATAAGCCTTACATCATTTCCTTCACAGGGATGCAGCTTCCAGGCAAGAGCTGGAGGGTGTCTGGACCCAGCTGAGGTGCTGGGGTGGGCACTGGGTGACATTGCTGAGCAGGGCAGGAGGAGTTTGGAGCAGGTGAGCAGGCTGAAGGGCTGTGCAGCCAGACCTCCTAAAACCCAGGCATGAACTTGAACCCTAGGAAATCATTCTGAAGTAAGCAGCTGTACCTTTGAAAGACTTGAATGGGGCTTTAAATCAAACCTGTCAGCCCTGGCTGAAGCACCTGAGCTCCTGAAGCCACTAAGTTTCAGGTACAAAATTCAGGTCAGAATTTCTTACTGACACATTGGCTTCAACAACTGCACGTGGCTTGTTTGGGTGCTTACTCAAAGACCTCTTGTTTGCTCCAGTCACTGTAGAGGAAGTAGAAGAACCTCACTCTAAATCTGGATTTCACTTCTGACATCAAGGAGCCAGGTAGTTTCTGGCTATGGTAGTGTTAATGTGAAAACATCTGTGTTCTCTCCTGGATTTAGCCAGAAGCCAGGTGAGACCACTTCTGTCACCCTACCATTTCCCATGGAGTTGAAACAGTTAATGCTGACCTCCCTGCCTAGCTCTGCCCAGACAAGAAGCTTCCCTAAATACATACAGCAGGACTCACTTGGCCATCACCAGACCTATGTCCTCCTCAGAGTGGTGATCCTGCCCTTATTCTCCTCATTATTAAGGGCTCAGCAGGAGGAGTCCTGTGCAGTAAAGGAAGAGCTACTTAGCAAAAGGGCCAGGGCAGGAAATTAAAGCCAGAGGCAAAAAGCAGGTGATGGTCACCAGGGGAAGTTAAGGAAGGGGACTGCAGAAGCATGTTCTGGGATGTAAGAAGGTCCCCTAATGAGATGCTATCTGCTGGTGTGCACTGGCAGGACAGTCAGCAAGAGGGAAGGCTTGGGGATTGGGCTGTTCTCCACAGTGCAGGTCCCTCTTACTCTTTTTAAGTGGGTGGGTTTAGAGGCTCAGTTCACAGGTTCCTCAGGATCAGTATCATGGGGGTAGCACAACAGAAAGGAGGATTGGGGGGGGAAATGAAGAAATGAAAAATCTAAAAGTGTCCTGCTTGCAGACAGTAGAGAAGAAAATATTGAAGGTAACACTTTGGCTATTGTATAGTTAAAAGGATTTTAAGGGGCTGGGGTTTGTGGAATGGTGGGCTACAAAATGTGGTGAGGAGACCACGGTGTGGTGAGGTGTGCTCATCATTTTGGCTGGATCCAAACCAGAGGAGGTAGAAGGTGTTCAGGTAGCACTGGAGGAGCCAGGCTCTAAATAGGAACAAACTGGAGCCAACCTGACAAAGGCAAAGAGAAGAAACTTAAAATCTGCTGCTTTATCAATGGAGGAAGCCTGGCTAACAAACAGGGGAGCTGGGCAACTTCCATCGCCAAGAACTGTGATACAGTTGGTGTTACTGAGCTGTGGTGGGATAATTGGCAGGTTCAATTAACTGATTACAGCCTGGGTCATGGGCATCGAGTCATTTTAAAAGAAAAAGAGAGGGAGGAGTGTGCAAATCAGACGCTGTCCTGTTCTTGGGTAAGATGAAGATGAGTTGCTTTATGTCCCGTTGTTGATTTAATGTGCCAGTGGCAGGAGCTGTGAGCAGGGCAGGTGACTTGCTGGGAAGAAGGTTCCAGGTGTGAGATGCTCTGTCCCGGGTTTGTACCAGCATGTTCAGGGAGGTGCAGAGAAAAGCTGGCTCAGCACCCTCCTAGGGCTATGGACTGATGGCTCAGAGTTGGGCTCCACAGGAAAACCCCCTGAGCCTGGGGGAAGGGCGTAACACCAGCTGAGAGATGGAAGCTGGAGGCAAGTGAGTTACAGACAGAGCAGAGCTGTCTTTGTTTCCTCTCTGCACGGGCACACCAGGGGTACCAACAGAAGAAGCAGATGATGGGCAGGGCAGGATGGTGCCCCCAACGTGTTACTTGCACCACGCAGCCCGAGAGGAACACGATGGACAGCCAGACCAGATGATCTCACAGTGTCTCCTGGCCTTAAGGTCCATAAATCTTATCACACTGTTCTTCTCTTGGAGGGTTTTCGCTCCCCAGGAGGGCTCTTTCAAATGTGATCACTCGGAGGCTGTGATTCCCTTTAGAAAGGCTTTGTGATGTCCTCCTAGTTGGCAGGGTCAGTGAAGTAACGCTGTGCGTGGTCTCTGTGGCTCAGCCATATGGGATGGCTCCCAGAAAATGAGCCACCTCTCTCTGAGGGTGTAAATCAGTAAAATGTGGCATCCCCAGAGCCCTCAGCAATAAATAAAGGAACTCAGCCCAAGTGCTCTCACAGCTCGCCACCAGCTGAGCAGAGCAGATGAACTCCCTGGCTGGAAGCTAACTCAAGCTGTAAAGGCTGCGGTAAGACACGTCTCTGACTCATCGAGTGCTGCCTGTTGGCCTCAGGGAAACAGCTGGAGACAAAGCCCCGGAGAGGAGGAGGAGGAG
>NW_008603316.1:0-7651 GCF_000691845.1 Merops nubicus | reverse complement strand
CTTTTAACATCCCTAATCCGAGCACCATAATACTAGTATCACTTTCTAATTCCATAAGATCTATATTCCTAAGCCCAGACATGCATGCATACAAAGTCATATGATGTTACTTGAAATTGGAAGTAACAATAAGCTGGGAGAAATTTGATTTTTAAATTTCAGCACTAGCTTTCCGTATTATTATTTTTGCATTTTAAAACACAGCCCTCTTAATTTGGAATCAGTGTTGCAGGATCAACTAGCATACACTCCAAAATCAAGGAAGCCAAAGATAAAGTCATTCAATACCCCCTCTACAAACTATTTATCAAACCTCTGTCCCAGATCCCTTTCTGTCCCTTGATCCATCTTTTTATTACTGACACACGGTGCCTATTTTAAGGCTAATAAAACATGAAACAAAACAAATCATTTACACCAAATCTTCACTTTCACAGAACTTATAATCCAAAAATAACTACACAGGTCACTGCTTGTATTTCTGCTTTGCAGAGAGCATGTGCCAAGGGAAGAGGTTTACTCAAGGTCAGCCAGTGAGTCAGTGTCAAACTGTGAAAGGACTCGGGGAAGCCGAGTTGTGTGTGCTTGAACTCCAGCTCAACAGCTAACCCTGCCTTAGAAGAAAATCTGCACTTTCTATACCTAACAACATCATCTAGCTCTTGAGACACAAATTTGTGTTACGTTTGTAGTATAGAATTGAAGCATTTACTAATAATAACAGCAAAGTTACAGCTATCTGCATTTCTCAGTTACATGGCAGCTTTGAAGCTCGCAGATCCTGTATGCTCAACAAAGACTTCATAACAATAAAAATTGACACATGAACGTATATCTGCAAATTATTTGCTTCTCAGTCCTCTCTTCCCGATCTTGACAAAGACTTAACATTTAATAAATATCAGAATCCAGCTTGCATATTATTCCACCTACTCAGAATGAATATATTTCTGCACAGAGATAGCAAGTTAAAGCGATTTGCAGGAAGAGACAGTAGAAATTTCATTCTCCAGAAACCTCTGCAAGTCCAGTTAAACAAAGACAAGCGTAACAATTTGAAACAGACACTGTTTGATACAAAGACATCCCTGTCTTTCAGTAAAGGACTTCACATTAGTTTTACATGAACAAAGAGCTGCTTCCAATTAAAATCATGGTAATGGGGGATGGGAGATTAAAAAAAAAAAACAAAACACAATCCCACAACTCAAATGCTCTCTCTCTTTAGGTACTTGCCTTTATGGAAAAATTACCCAGTGAAGGAGTGACACCTCTCTCCCATCATTTTGCCAGGAGCACTGTAGTGGACTGCTATAGAGATGCAGTAACATGTACACACACTAGATTTTAAATTCTAGTTCTCTGTTAATTCCAATCCAGTTATTTACCAAACTGAATTCTTCAGATGTTTCCACCACGAGGATTTCATGCCTGACAGTGACACACCTCAAAACAGATTCTATAGAATTTTGCAACTACTACTGAAAATACGTGTACCAGTCAAAAGGTATTTAGATATCCAGAAATGCAAAGAGTTAGTGACATTTGTTAAAATATCAGATCAATATGGTTGATAAGTACAATTTGTGTACCATAAATTTATCAGTTTCTAAGAGTGAACACTACAGGCCCTGTTTTGGTTACAGCTATGCACAGAAAGAGAAAAGGCTTTGACATTTCTGGTTTTCCTTTAATTCAAGCCACACCTCACAAGTGTAAAGGAAATGCCAAGAATATGGCTGAGGGGCAGGGGAGACGTTGATAATATACTGGATTATATTCTCCCTCTGCCTCATCTCCTCACCCATCTGTATGTTCTACAGGGAATTAGTTCTCTCTCTCCCATTGGAGACAAATACTTCATCATTTTCTCCCATCCTCCCCAACAAATTAATATCCTTTTTTTGCCATGAGTACTAAATACCTTTTCTCCTAGAGATGTTCTGGCTGATAAAGATCTAATTAAAGTCAGAAGTCATCTTAGTTCAGAATAAGCTGGCCTTTGAATGCCAGCTTCTTGTGTTTCAGACCTGATTAAAAGACTGCATGCCCAAGACCTTGTCTAACTGTTCCACTGACATCAGCTGGATTTAACAAAAACTAGGCAAGTGCCCCTGCCTGCAGACATTGCCTTGCCAGTATAGAGAGTCACCTTCCATTCTTGACGAGTAAACATCTACAAACATGGATTGAGGAAAGCATGTTGGAGCAATTTTGGTCATTAAGGAACAGAAAGGTAGGAATCCACTGAGTTATATTTTAACAGAGCTCTGTCCTTGTCTTCGTAGCAGGAGCTGGAAACATCAGCTGTGAAAATCTGAGCATCCTAAAAATATGGCTGCTATGGCCTTCTCAAGATACATTAGAGGAACTAATCTTGGTCAAGAAAGTAAATAAATTGAAAGTAGAAACACACCTCCCAAAGCCTGGTGTCTGAAATCCTTTTCCCTTCCTCTCCTCGCACATTTTTATCCTATAGAGAGATATATACATGAATTCACATACACACAGTAACATATGCTACACACCAAAGCAGGATGCTATCATTAAACTCTGTTCAGAAATGGCTACAGATTTGGCAGAAAAAGCCTGTTTCAAACCCTGCCTAATATCCTGGTTCCTGAGCCACAGACAGAGTGACCCCACCAAAGCATTATGTTGGTGTTCACAAAGATCTGGAGAAACTCAAGGTGGAATATTCAGTACCCCACTGAAACAGATAGACTTCATATTGGTGATAGTGGGAGAAGCCAGTCTGAGGCACACAGGACATACTTCTCCTTTTACGGTGGCATCTCCTGCGTTCATAACACTCCCTTTGGTGTTTCAGAGCTCTCTTCATACGAATGTGCACAATGTCCACCTTTCAGGAGCATGACAGTGGGGACCAGGCACAGAGCCACTTCTGAGATTCTCACAAAGGAGTTCCTCACAGCTCTCATCATCATGACATATGCCAAGTTTAAAATTCTTGCTGGTTTGTCAGATGTAATGTAGCTCAGCTTATTTTACTCAGCCAGCTCGTAAGGTTCAAGCTCAGCATCACCAACCACAGCTCAGTGCTGTCCTCTCACTTCCATACCTGCGGAGAGTGAACCATCCCCTTTCTTTTCCTGGTTTGTTCTCACAACATGCACCTCTGTTGGTGTTTGTGGTTTGGAGTGTGGGGTAGGGTGGTTTCTTTTCGTTTAGTGTCATTTTGCCCTACTAAATTTTAGAGAAAAAAAAAAAAGTAAATCCAGTTCCTGGAGAAGTGTGCTTTAAATTCATTTGCTCTATAATCAGTTGTTTTTTAAATTGATATTGTTCTAACATTTTGCTAGGAAATACCAAGTCAAATTATTTGTGATACCAAATAGATTGTATCAAATACTTTTTATTGTCAGTTCAGTTAAGATGGTTTATCTCAAATGAAGTTATCTAAAATACTCTGACCTGGTCTGTTCTCCAGACAGACTTAAAAGTATTAATTTATTTTTCACTTTCTTTTTAACACCATCTTTAATATGAAGTATAAAATAATGAGCTTTTTTAAAAAATATATTTGTTCATTTCATTACTATCTATAACTTTAATGCTGAATGTTCTGAGAAATTCTTTGGTTTAAGGTTGGGAGGAGGGGGTGTGTTTGTTTTTTCTTTGGTTTTGCCACCTTTGATACATTTGGCTTTATAAATAAATACACAATGAAAAAGGATAGTAATCACCTCCCAGTAAATAAAGTTCCAGATGAAACAGACTACTGCTCGAGTCAGCAAAGTTATAGTAGGAAAAGAGAAGTAACATATGCATGCTACTGCATCAAAGTGTCCATATTTATTAAGGACATTGGAACAATAAAGTCAAGGAAAGTGCAACCATCAGCACAAGCACACATTGCTAATAAAATAAATTGAAGAAACCACGTAAAAGGGATGCAGACCTTAGATACAATTCAGCTGGCTTATGCTTAGTTCTTTTCTACATAGCAATAGTTTATATATTGGTATATATTTTATATACTAATAACATACACTAATTTGTATATAAAACATACACATACAGGCATCCAAAATAAAAAATGTTACCAATACAGCAGTTCTTATGCATATTCTCTCTAAACCTGGAAAACATAATATTTTTAATATCATTGTCACTTAGAAGTCCTTCAAGGGGCTAAAATGGATATATATCTAGAGAGAGAGAGAGAAAGAGAGATGCATACACTCACATACATACACACTTTAAATTTTTATTTCTGGCACAGATTTCTTTTGTTAAAAGTTAAGCCTGTAGAAGACTAATGCTGTGGACATTATTATTTATGTGGTAGTGAGGGCATTACAGTGCTGATTACCACCCTCTGTGCCTAGTATCTAATAGGTCAGGGTGCTGGGTTTATTCTTTTGGATTCAGCATGACCCAAAGTCTGAAGTAAGCTTTAAGTAAGCTGTGTATGCATCCATTATAGTTTACAATCTAGCAGATGTTACAATTCTTCATTTCCACATGCATTATCTTTAGGACGCCCACATTAAATTTCTTCTAACCTACAAGCAGCGTTCACCTAGAAGCTTTTTAAAATCCTCGTGGGATTCTTCACAATATTCTTTTAACTATGGCAATTTGTTTGCTGAAGGCATAACAGCTGTTGTAAAACAAACAAAATTCAATTAAATTTTATACTGGAACCTTGCTAAGCATGAAATGTTATTTTATTTCAAATGTGATGGGTTCACAGTTAATTAAACTTCAGACCTCTGCACACTTAATACGAAAAGGAGAAACTGGGGGTTTTTGGTGGTGGTCTTTTTTTGTTGTTTTTTTTTTTTTTTGTTGGTTGGCTTTTTTTAAATAACATAATTAACTGGATAAAATGTGTGACTTAGCCACCTAATGATCATCAATTTTTAAATACCAAGCCAAGCAGTAACATTTGGGGAGAAAATAAGACTTACCTATAGGATAATTGATATTTATTTGTACTATTTCACCCAGAAGGTAGCATAAAATTACTTCCCATCATTACTTGCATTACTTCCCGTCATGTACTTACAACACTTTATCCCACAAGATTCTCTGGCTGCTGTACTGCAATAGGATAAATTATCCCTTCTCTTTGGGTTTTGATGTTTATAAAATATGACCTACTACTGCTACAAGCAAGTGACCAGCATGTTTACAGAGGGAGGAAAACATGACTTATGTGCACAGAACTATATTCTCTCTCACACACACACTACTCTAAGCTCCATATAACTTGGTAATTGTATTTGGAAATTTTGGCACAGTCTGCTCTAATTCCAAAGGCTGGAGGCAGGGAATAAAAGGGAAGCCTCCTTAAACCACTCTTTGGAAATGTATTGTAGCCGGAAGAATATCTCCAATTATCCTTATTAAGGAGCAGAGTTATTTAAAGTTTTGTAAATACTATGACATGAACCCAGTAAGAAATTGTTGAAATGGAGAAAAATGATGACTGACCCTTCAGGCCTGACATCCTGATTCAAGAGCATCACCACAGATTTCTTAGAAATAGATAATGAATCAATCATACAAATGTGTTGATCAACAGGAATCCAAGTAAAGAGCTGATCCATAATATTCTAGTCTTTTTTTTTTTTTTTAAACAGTTGATGGTCTCCAAAATGTGGCCAGGATTAATATAACACGAACAAGTAATTTAGTTTTAACAAAACACATGAGCAGATAAAAGAACGTTTATTCAACTCAGATCTTGCCTAAGATACAAAGGCAGGGTAACAAGTTAAAAAACATTTGTCCCCTGACCTGGCTCCTGCAAATTATTATTTCTAGTTTTATTGGAATTTTATCCTAAGTAAGAAATTTAATTAAAGTCCAATCTACTCTACAAATGATACCTGCATTAAGCACAGCAACTTGCTGGTTTTGTTGGATCGTTAGCGCCTCTCAGTGAATATCATTGGCAGCACACCACTCTCTTGGGCAAACACACACTTCTGAGTCTCAGCTACATAGACGAGAGAGCCATCCGGCTAAATGAGCACTCCTCAATGCCCTTCACCCAACCCAGAAATCCCAATCCATTACTCAGAGTATCACACAGACTAGCAACATTTCATAGACGACTCAGCTAGCTATAAAACAAGAAAAACACTGAGTAGAGGCAAATAAACACGTTTTTCATTAATCACACCAGCTTTCACGTTTGTTAGCTCATTGCCAGTAGGACAGAAGACACGAGATTCAAATTCCCTTTAAACAAAGTTAATTGTATACACATGCATGCTTTTACTTCATCTATTTCATTCTAGAACATGGTGTATCATATGCAATAGAACTCCTTATCTGCAAAGCTTTTTGAATATTAAAAAGATAAGCTTGAAGTGCCAACACCTAGAATTATGCCTAGAAAATTTTACGTCGTGAGCTTCAAGAAGGGATTCTTATGTTACCGCTCACAATTAAAAAAAATACATACATAATCGATAAGAAAATTTATATGGACAAATAAAATCATAAATAAAGGAGATAAGTTATCACTTGCAACATCTTAACAAGACTATCTTGAAGGTTCCAAGTAGCATGTACACAGAAATGCCTTTATAAACTTAACAACATACTGTTTATGTCTCAAAAAAACAGAAAAACTAGTTTCTAAAGTATACCACATTTGCAAACAGGCAAAATACTGCTGATATGTTCAAGGATAAGACTCACAGGTGAGGTAATTCCTTTCATTACTTTCAGTCCAGAATGCCAAATCTAATTTTGCCATTTGTGAAAGGTTTTTGAAAAAGAGGAATAAAATCCTCACAGGGTTAACAGGGAAGCAGATGATAAAGGAGTAAGACTTCAAACAGATATTGTGAAGAGGGATATTCAGAAAGACTGGTTAACCAGAGAAATAGATAACAATTGGTCCCTGCTTGACGGAAGAAAAGCAAGCGGGGCAAGCGCACTACTTCAAAAAGTGCACTGCCTAAAGTGCTCTTGCAGAATAGGTATGAGGTTCTTCAGGAGGAACAGGTAGTCAGTAAGGATAATGAATCAGAAGGGCCAGAAGCTGCACCAAAGGCAGGTTGCCTCAGGCCACCCGTCAAAACTGACCCTAAGAAGAAACCTCGAAGGGTCATTGTTATAGGTGACTCTCTGCTGAGGGGGGCAGAAGGCCCGATATGCAGACCAAACCCTCTTCATAGAGAGGTGAGAGGTCTGCTGCCTCCCTGGTGCCCAGGTAAGGGACACTGTAGATAAGATTCCCAACCTTGTGAGTCCTTCAGACTATTACCCACTTCTGGTCTTTCAAATGGGTAGTGACGACACAAGCATGAGAGGATCAGACTCAATTAAAAGAGATTTCAGGGCCTTAGGACAAAGGCTGAAGGGATCAGGAGTTCAAGTTGTGTTCTCCTCTATTCCTCTAACACCAGCATCAGACGAGGGAATAATTAGGAGGAGACAACAGGTCAATTCATGGCTCCAGGGCTGGTGTCACCAACAGGGGTTTGGCTTTTACAATCACGGCTCGGTTTACATGGGACCAGAGCTGCAAACAAAAAATGGGACCCAATTGTCCCTGAAGGGAAAAAGAATCCTGGGGCAGAAATTGGCAGGGCTCATTGATAGGGCTTTAAACTAGATTCGTATTGGGGAGGGTTTATTAGTCTCCTGCTGGCTGGTAACAATC